>NC_056734.1:761763584-762006084 GCF_019279795.1 Protopterus annectens | reverse complement strand
CTTTAATTTTCTTCTGGTGAAGCCATTCTTTTGTTGATTTGGATGTATGCTTAGGGTCATTGTCGTGTTGAAAGGTGAAATTCCTTTTCATCTTTCTACCAGATGCCTGAAGGTTTTGGGCCAAAAGTGACTCGTATTTGGAACTGTTCATAATTACCTCCAACTTGATTAAAGCCCCAGTTCCAGCTAAAGAAAAGCAAATCCAAAGCATGATACTGCCACCACCATGCTTCCCTGTGGGGATGGTGTTCTTCCGGTGATGCAAAGTATTGTTTTTGCTCCAAACGTACCTTTTGGAATTGTGGCCAAAAAGTTCAACCTTGGTCTCATCAGACCATAACACATTTTTCCACATGCTTTTGGGAGATCAGATGTATTGTTTTGCAAATTTTAGCTGGGCCTGGATGTTTTTCTGTGTAAGAAAAGGCTGCCGTCTTGCAACCCTACCCCATAGTCCAGACACATGGAGAATACGGGAGATTGTCACATGTAGTACACAACCAGTACTTGCTAGAAATTCCTGCAGCTCCTTCAGTGTTGCTGTAGGTCTTTGGCAGCCTCCCTGACCAGTTTCCGTCTTGTCTTTTCATAAATTTTGGAGGGACATCCAGTTCTTTGCAACGTCACTGCTGTCCCATATTTTCTCTACTTTTTGATGACTGTCTTCACTGTGTTCCATGGTATATCCAATGCTGTGGAAATTTTTTTGTACCCTTCTCCTGACTGATACCTTTCAACAATGAGGTCCCTTTGATGCTTTGTAAGCTCTCTGTGAACCATGGCTTTGGCTGTAGCAGGCAATTGAGTAAATGTCAGGAAAATCCTAATAGGACAGCTGAACTTTATTTGGGGTTAATCAGAATCTCTTTAATTGATGGCAGGTGTGTCCCCCAAGAAGACCAAATGCTGTAATTAAAGCAAAAGGTGCTTCAACAAAGTATTAATTTAAGGGTGTGCACACTTATGCAACCAGCTTATCGTACATTTTTTATTTTTTATATTTTTTCCCTTAACAGATTTGTTTTTAATTGAATTGTACAGGTTATAGGTCACATTAAAGGTGAGAAACGTTTTAAAATGATTTATTGTGGTCTCATTTTTTTATATCACAAAAACCTTGAATTTTAACAGGGGTGTGTACACTTTATATATCCACTGCAGCTAAGGCTATGGCAGCAGTGATTAAAATGATTAACATCTGGAGAAACAGGCTTAAGAGTGTCCACTTTCAGCAATTCATTGTACCTTTTCTGGGAGTTGGATAGTTCATCACCCTCCCATTTGAGAAAAAAAAGTCTTCCAGTTCAACTGCTGTGTCACCAAAAGAAATTTCCTCATTAGGGAAGTTGGAGGAAAACATGTTCCCTGCCTCACAGAAGGTGGCAAAAGGACTATGGGAAGCATAATCAAGCCCTTCATTATAAGAATTAAATAAATCTTAAGAATTACAGAAATCTTCTTTTTCTTCTGAAGAAACAACTCCCTTCCTCTTAATAGATGTAGAAGCGGAAGAGGAAAACATGAGCATAGGGGACTGAAAGGAGTGAATAGCTTTAAACAGCCCTTGAGGTAAATTAAATTAATTATTCCCTTTCTAACTAGAGGGGATAGTAGGAGATATGCATTTGTTTTTTTTCTGTGCATGTTTCTTTGAGGTGTACAGATGGATGGGTCTTTCGGGTTGAAGCCACAGGCTTCAACGTCCTCCCTTAAAAAGAACTTTGTGAATACCTCACTCATCCCTCAGCCAAAATAATTCCTAGTTCTCCCCTCCGGGCTGTCTCATCCAAATGTTCGGTCTGATCAGGCATGTGAGGATCCAGCACTATACTGACCACCAAAGGGAGTGGCTAGATGGCCCAGGAGAAGGAGAATATCCTGGGGACTGCAAATGCATCTCAGCAGAGTCAGCAGTCACAGACCATACAAAAAAGGAGAGCATACAGTTTTCATCAAGCACCTCTCTTGACACTTTTCACTTCTTTTTAGACTGAGGAGGAGGAAGGTCTGCAGCATAGGAGAACAATGCCATGGTCACTTACACCAAATCCTTTATTTTTAAGCAGATACAAAGGGAGTTTAAGAGATACAAAGGGAGTTTAATGTACTCTTGATGGCGGGTAACAACTAACAATGAGCAAAATTTTACTTCATATTCATCTCTAAACGAACCAAACAGCTACAGTGAAAGCCCTTACATTGTATTTGGTGCCCACTTTCCTTTTTTTGACAGACATAAGAATGTTTCTGACAAAAACATTGACAAGGAAAATAAAGGGTCCCCAATGGGGTACTTATCTGCCTGAAGACCTTGAAATGAACATGGCCATATGAGAACACCAGAAATGACATTGATAAGAGGTGGACTAGAAAAGTTCTGAGTATTTGGAGCATCTGTACATCCTTCTTACACTAGCACATCTGCTGGTGCTAAGGACAGTCACATGGCTTGCAAGGAAGATGCTTGAAGATGTACAGACTGTCCTGACATGTGGTATCCTTAGCAAGATACATCCCATATGTGCTAGCTATTGCAAGAGTAAGCTAATAAAGGGACATGTATAAAATTCCCCTGTAAAATAACGGTGTTTCTGCACTCCATGTGAATAATACACATTGCATCACAGGTTATTAATATGACACTGAGGCCCACCAGGCACTTATAATATTCACTTTATCAGTTATTACACTGTACTGTCTGATGCTACATGCTTTTGCAGCAAGTGACTGGACAGCAGACCTGTTACAGTCAGAAAGTTCTTCTGTAAAGAGTGAAGCATGTTGTATTATACTATAATGTTACTGTGACATCATCAGTGGCATAGAAGGATAAAGCTCTGACTGCAGCTTAGGTGACCTAAAATCTAATTAGTGGCTTCTGCTCTCGACACTGAGGCAGAGAAGATGAGTATGCCATTCCAGGAGGGAGGAAGGGTGCACACTTGTGCATACCACCATGTTTGATTCCTGACGGAGGTCAGGGACACATAGGGAGTGCTACTGACAAGTAGAGAGGGATTTGGCCTAGTCGACTACAGGGTGAGGAGAATAAGCCCCTTGCTTATTGCACAATACCTCTTGGTTGGTGTGAGTGCATGCCTTAGCTGGAATAGGCCTAAAGCAAGAAAAAAATGTCTCTACAGGAGTGTGCTACTTCCCCGGAAAACCTTAACTTTCTCAACAGCCCTAAACATGGGTCATAGTCATTCAAGGGAAGGCAAGAAGGTTCAGAACACCTAATACACGAGGACAGGTAGTGGGAGCAGATGACGGTCATCTGTAGGGAGCCAAAAATAACAATATGCCTTATCAGTACAGAACTTCCTCAGTGAAGTGTAAAACCAAATACAATGAAGGCATCTATCCCAACTTTCAGAGGGAGACTAGAACCTATGGCCTTAAGGCAAAAAGACAAACATCAATAGCATTAACAAACAATACTTGGAGAAAAGGAAATGGACTTTGTCAGAAAGCCTCTTGTGACTGTATCCCAGACACCAGACAGCATCACTTTTGCCAGAGAATGTAGACACTCCCTTAATTTACTTTAAAGTTGGTCAGTTCACTGTCATTAATAAGGCCCACAGCATATAGTACTACCCTCCTGCTGGTCAGTTCAAAGTCATTAATAAGGATTATACAATAACCCCCATTAATATTCCAAAACGTGCACGCTGATTGGTCAGTGTGCCCGTTCTGAATCCGACTTATACTAATGGAAAAAGGTTTGGTCGCCCGGACTTTTTCCATTAGTATAAGTTTTAACTTTTTTGTGTGTTAGGCAGCAACGGAGAACAGAAGAGCTCCGTTGCTGTAATCTCGTTATGTTAAATGAGTTTAACATATCGAGAGATCTTAAAAAAAAATCAACGGAGATCTTCTTTTCTCCGGTCCTTTTTTTAAAGCTGTTTCACTATGTTAAACTCGTTTAACCTAGCGAGACAGCTTTAAAAAAGGGAACGGAGATCTTCCTTTCTCCATTGCTTTTTTTAAAGATATCTCGCTATGTTAAACTCATTTAACATAGCGAGACAACTTTAAAAAAGCAACGGAGATCTTCCTTTCTCCGTTGCTTCCTCTACACACAGCTTTAATGTACTGTATAAGCATAAGCATGAGCAGTACATCATAACTGCTCCAGGATACCGAACAGCTACGGAAGGGCAGCACGGAGGCGTTATACAATGCCATTATTTAAGAAAAGTAAGTATTTTTTTTCTTAAATAATGTCACTGTATAGTAGCAATAACCCACTTCTGGGTGGGGGTAATGCTGGATTTACCCACGATTGTCTTTGTTTGGCCACTCGGGCTTTGCCCTCATGACGAGGCCAAACCACACCAACCGTGGGTAAATCCAGCATTACCCACACCCAGGCATGGGTTATTGATTAAATAACACATAAGACCTTCCTAATTAGAACTCAGATATTGCAGAGAAAAAGCTAATACTTCCAACTTCAATTCTGAGCATGTTTTTTTTTTTTTTTTTTTTTTTTTTTAACAGAAAGAAAAAAAAAAGTACTAAATCAAAACAATATATTAACACTGAAAGAAATACTAGGCCTGAGGAAAATTGCTTGTCAGTATTCTTTATTGTCTATCAGCAGTTAACAATTTGCATATAAAAATGACTTGGGTAACAATAAATAAGCATTTGCTTACAGCCAAACTGCATACTATTAATCATTCTGTAACTATGTAGCATTGGTTCCACAAATACTACCGTTTAAATACAGAGACGTGTCTAATGCACGCTGACAAACCCAGCAAATGCAAACAACCTTGTAACACAAAGCCACACGGATGTACTTATTTTTATTCTAATGAAATGCGCTTTAGGTACTTTCTGTAGCTGAAATTGGCATCTTCTCTCAATGACTTCATGAACATGTGTGAAACATTATCTGAAAACTGCTTCAAAATAATACCATCAACGTGGACATGAAGGTTTCGATAAATGAGCTCCTTAAGCCTAGTGAATATCATTTTGAGTTCTGATGGTTTACTGATATAAGCCAAATGGGGTCAAAATACTCTCAATGAACAATGACAGAAATTCCTTTTTATAAGCACAGCAATTTAGGTGTTTTAAAAATAACAAATCAGTCAGGCCGCACAGTCCAACAATATGTAATAAGAGACGACCAGCTGTCTCATTTAGGTAGTGACCTGCTGAGCACTTTTTAGTATGGATACCACATTTCTTTCCAAGCACAAAGTGCATTATGTGAAGGAAAAAGCATTATTTCAAAAGAAATCTGAGGCAACATAATATTACTGTGACAGTGTCCTGATGGAATACTAGAGGAAGGGAGATGAACTACTTCAAGATACACATCAGAAATGGAACAATGCATACAAATTGGAAAACGGCAGTTGCAGTAAATATGTCTGCACTATGCATGAGCAATGAAGTGGGAACAAGCAAACGGTTCATTTGTATGCTTTAGCAAAGGTAGACAACCACAGACAAGCTTGATTTTATAACAAATTTGGTTCAGCAGAAATGTGATTTGATTAGTAATCTATCGCCAAGATGTTCCTTATTAGAACTGACACGTCTTTATGGTTACCTGAAGTCAGATACCAGCTGTCAAAATGAAACGGGTATCAGCAGCATGCCAAAATGAGAATTACATCTTTAGAATGTGGACATACCTAATCAAGTCTCGCTGCATGCATGGCTTGTAAAGTGCCCTTGGGATTACACTGTAAGTGCCCTATTCTGGACAGTTGACCATCCACATCAAATGTTGGCGGACAATCTGATTGTCATAATCAGGTGTTCGCTTCCAGGAGGAGGAACTATTTTATTTTATTTGACATTTGGTTACCGGGAAAGTCCAACTGGGTCATAGAGAACCCCTTTTCAGTAAAGGCCCAGGAGAAAAACTCCATGACAAACCATTTATATATATGAACAACACATAAACAAAATTACACAAATAGGCTTAATGTAGTAGTATTAACATAAGCACTCTCTTAATAGTGACTAATACATACACCAAAACAGTACTACAAATATAATACTTGGTATAGACATAGGCTAACTACAGTGTATTGATTTAAAGTCTGTGCAAGTCAGCATTATATATTGGGGTGGTAGTTAGAAAGATGTAAAGTGGTTGATATGGATGTTAGCAGTAGGAACAGGAGATGAGGGAGACAGAAAAGAGGGAACAGTATGGTTATTAAAGCAGACAAATTCAGAGTAGCAGTGGAGGTGTGATGATGTGGCTGGCGTTGATCAGGAGCAGATCCAAGATTTAGAGGGATATTCCTTAAGTGCGAGCTTGAAGAATGTGTGTATGTGGTTGGATCTGACTGATAAGGGGAGGGTGTTCCAGATTTTGGCTATGGAGGAGGAGGAGTACAGATTATGTCTGGCTGACTTCATGGGATGATGCTATTCTATAAATTGCTTGTTTTCTGTCCTGAGAAATCTGTTTGATATGTAGGAGCAGAAGATTGTATTTAAAGCTGGGCAGGCCAAGGGTCTATGAATGATTTTATGGGTCATCTTAAGTTGAATGTATGTAAGGCAATGTGAAAGTTCAAAGCTGGGCAGGCCATGGGTCTATGAATGATTTTATAGGTCATGTTAAGTTGAATGAATGTAAGGTAATGTGAAAGTTCAAAGCTAGGCAGGTCATGGATCTATGAATGATTTTATGGTTCATGTTAAGCTGAATGAAGGTAATGTAATGTGTAAGTTCAAGCCAATTGAGATTCTGATGGACTGCAGTGATGAGGGGAGTATTTTGCATTGGTGGTGAACTTAGCAATTTTGTTGTAGCAAGATTCAAGCTTAGATTTTAGGAAGGTTTGTAGGTTATTCAGAACTGAGGCTCCAAGAGAGAGGGTAGGTGGCAGGTAGTGGCTAGTATGCATTTAATCTGAGCATCTATGTTCTAAGATGAGCTGAGTGGACAACAGCCACAGGCATCCCTTTGCACAAAATGGAGAATCCACCGAGCCAGGAAAATTATAGACCCATCAGACTAACTAGCTTGAGTTGCAAGGCCATGAAACGGATTATCATGGACCTCATTAACAAGAACATTGGCAACCTCCAAACACTCAATCCCACATAGTTTGGTTTCGTCAAGGGGAGGTCATGCCTGTTAAATCTGGCCAACTTCTTTCAGACAGCCACAAAGCCATGGACGAGGGGAATACAGTGCACACTGCCTACCCTGACCTGGCCAAAGCCTTCAATACTATTCCCCACTCAGGTATAATAGATAAACTCTCTCAACTAGGCATCAATCTCTGTATGTTATCAGATGAGTAGCAAACTGGCTCACTGACAGAACCCACCTGTTCAAAATAGGGGAAGCCACCTCAAGCAGTAGACCCATAACGAGCAGTGTACCCCAGGGATCGGACTTGGGACCTCTGTTGTTTGGGATATACTTTTCTGAGGTACAAACCAAAACTAGTGGGCTATGGCTGACCAAGTTTGCAGATGACTGCAAGCTGGACGCTGTCATCAATTACCGTAGTGAAGTGGACATCCTCCAAAAGGGTCTCACCCAAACAAATGCCTGGTACCAGAAACATGGCCTCAAACTGAATGTCAAAAAATGCATCATCAACCCCTTTGGGGAGAGTGACATCCCCCGCTCCCCACCCACACACAAATTATCACATTAATAACAAGGTCCTAAGCACGCAATCAGTCATGAGGGACTTGGGCACCCAGGCTGATAGCAAACTGACTTTTGACCACCATATTGCCTCTGTTGTATGGAAAGCTTTCTACATGGCCCACCTCATTAGTAAGGGTATCTCATCCAGGGACAAGGAGGTCATAACATCCCTGTATTCTTCCCTGAAAAGACCCATTATTGAATACAATGCCCCTTTCGGCATGTACATCACAAAACACATGCAGCAGCTGGACAGACCACAGAGGTTCCTTACCAGTAGAATTCAGGGCCCCAACATCTACCTTCCACAGATAGTTTAAAAGCCCGGTCCCTCTACTTAGTCTCATACAGACCCCTCAGAGGTGACCTCTGTCTGGCATACAAAGAAATCTCAGACCCTGCCTTGATGGGACTGCTGCATATCCACAAATCAAGCTCCACTTGAGTAACCTGCATGCGCGACCTCAACCTGGTCCTGTGACATCGACAGGACTTGTTGGCAGGACAGATTTGTGTCCCACAGACTCCCTCTTCTGTGGAATAGATTTCTTCTCCACGTCAAGCAGAGTACCTCATTAACCCTTTTTAAGCGCAACCTGGATAACTGGATGGGGAACAGAAAATACATCCATGGGATTCCACCTGTGTCTATGCTGGACAAGGGCATCAAGTGCTGACTTGTCAGAATATGGGCTAAATTCTTAGCTAGGCTTGTAAAGGCCTCAGGGCCAATACCCTAGTAACTTCCTTTGATCCTATGAGAGCAATGGTGAATCTCCAAACAAAGGGAATCCAAAGCTGATACTGATGATATGAACAAACAACTTGCCTTAATTACAGAAGCAACAGGTAGGTAGGCTGGAAATTAACACAACCTTTTTAGGTTTATTCAATTTTAAACTAAGGTTTAGGACAGCACAAGCTGCTTGCCAGTTAGTAGTGACATCACAATGGCCAATCCTTTCAGTACTGCTGATCCTACAGTCCTTTATATAATGAAGTACCTTATGATCCCTCCTATTACAAAGCAGTAAACAATGCTTGTATAACACATTATGAAGGACAACACAATGTAGAAATATCATGCTGATTTGAGTGGCGAAGTATCTTTAGAGTCAGTCTTCTCTCGTATTTACTACTTTCATACTTACAAGAGGATTCCATTGCGAAGTCTTGCCTCAATACTACATTTTGCTGTGGTGAACATTTTGCAAATTTTCCAGAGGTATGAACATTACCATAGCAGGTTTATAGCAATACTTTCCATAAAAGCAGCATTTGCAACAAAATATGTTAGATATTCTGCAGACTCCATTAACCCTGAGCAGGCAGATAAGTTCATAGGTAGGTACTAGGCTATCTGCCCAAAGGCATTTATAAGCCTAGCTGGAATGTGTTGACTTTTGCCACCCCCTTAGATTAGTTCCCTGTGCCGCTGTCTAGCAGAGCCATTGAAGTGATCCCTGGGGTAAACTTTCTGTTTCCCATCCACTCGTCAAAGTTTCTCTTGAAGAGGGTTAGCGAGGAGCTCTGCCTACTGTAGACTGGAATCTTGTTGCAGAGCATGGGAAGTCTCTGGGACAGGAATCTATCCCACCAGCACGTCCTGTTTATTGTCGTGGTGAGGTTTAGATCCCTGGAGCGTGTCTCTTGAGGGGATATGGTTTTCTTTAGGTGGAGCATGTAAATTCTGGGTTGGACATGGCCTTGTATGTCAGGCAGAGATCACCTCTGAGTAGGCAGTATGCAACAGAGTACAGCTGGAGTTTCTTCAGTCGAGCTGCATAGGGCATCTGCTTGAGGCCAGTGATCCTCTTGGTCCAGTACTTCTGTGGTCTTTCCAATTGTTGAAGGTGTCTTGTAAGGTACATCCCAAATGGGGCATTGCACTCTATGATGGGTCTGATGAGTGATGCATAGAGGGGCCCAATGACCACTTTCGATCTGGATGCAAACCCTTTTGTGATTAGGTGGGCCACATAGAAGGATTTTCTAACCACTTTGGCAATGTGATTATCAAAGGAGAGGTTACTATCTACTTGGGTCCCCAGATCCCTTATTACATCTTCCGTATTTAGGGGGCTACCACCTATGTGTTAGTTTGTGCGTACTTTGTTTTTTCCAAAGGGGATGACTATGCACTTTTTGGCATTTAGCTTGAGTGAGGCCATGGTTTTGACACAAGGTATCTGTCTCAGTGAGACCCTTTTGGAGGATGTCTGTGTCAGCCAGAGAGTCAATTATAGCCCCTAGTTTGCAGTCGTCTGCGAACTTGTTCAGCCACAGTCCTCCTGTGCTTTCTTGTACCTCTGAGAAGTATATGCCGAACAGGAGGGGTCCTAGGACTGAGCCTTGGTGAATGCCACTTGTAACCGGTTTAGAGTCAGATCTAGCTCCTGCAACTCTTACCATGTGGGTTCTGTCCGTGAGCCAGTTGGCAAACCATCTCATGACGTAGGGGTTTATGTTCAGGCTGGTGAGCTTGTCTATAAAACTTGAGTGGGGAATGGTGTCAAAGGCCTTTGCAAGGTCTAGGTAAGCTGTGTGGACCACCTTTCCCTCGTCTATATCCTTGGTAACTGTCTCAAAGAAGTCCACCAGGTTTAGGAGGCATGATCCGCCCTTAACAAAGCCGAACTGGGTAGGGTCCAGTGTTTGGAGGTTTCCAATGTCTCCAGTAATGAGATCCATGATGATGCACTCCATAGCTTTTCAGACCAAGCTAGTCAGACTTATAGGGCAATAGTTCCCGGGGTCCATTGTGGCTCCACCTTTGTGGAGTGGAATAACCGTTGTTGTGCACCACTCTGTTGGCACGTAGCCTGTGGAGAGGCTGAGTTTAAATAGTGTATTTAAGTGAGGGGTTAGTTCATCTTTGAGCTTGTGTAGGATGCAGCCTGGGACACCATCTGGTCCCATTGATGCTGCGTTTCTGGCTTTGGAGAGGGCTGTTTTATCCTGAGTGTCTGTGATTTCAGGGGCACTACATTCTTCTGATATAGTTATGGGTCCATTGTGGCTCCACCTTTGTGGAGTGGAATAACCGTTGTTGTGCGCCACTCTGTTGGCACGTAGCCTGTGGAGAGGCTGAATTTAAATAATGTATTTAAGTGAGGGGTTAGCTCATCTTTGAGCTTGTGTAGGACGCAGCCTGGGACACCGTCTGGTCCCATTGATGCTGCGTTTCTGGCTTTGGAGAGGGCTGTTTTATCCTGAGTGTCTGTGATTTCAGGGGCACTACATTCTTCTGATATAGTTATGGGCCCTTTTGGGGGTGAGAGGGAGCTGAAGTTTGCACTGAACCTGTCTGCCAGGATGTTGGCTATATCGGTTGGTTCAGTGTATTTTGTGCCATTCTGCACTAACTCCGAGCAGATCTGAGAATTGCCACTTAGATTCTTGACATAGCTAAAGAATGCCTTGTGGTTATCTTTGGAGTCCATGGCAATTTTTCTTTCAAAGCTAGCCTTGGATGATTTTATGAGGGAACTTAGTTTCTTGCTGATACTGATCAGGGATGTCTTCCCTTCTTGGGATTTTACTCTTTTCTGTACTAGCTTCCTCCTTCTATTGTATAGCTTGTTTATGGCAGGGGTCGACAAGACTGGTTTCCTTTTCTTGGAGGAGTGAGTCTTGGTTTTGTTTGGGGTAGCACGATCCACACATTCTTGTAGGTGCCCATAGAGTGCATTAGTAAAGGATTTTGAAGCTTGGACAGCATTATCCTTTAACATGGGGGCTTTGAAACTTCCAACCTCGGTCTTACGTAACGTGAAGTTTGCTTTTGAAAAGTTTTTCACAGTGATTTCTTTGACCGGGGGTGGTGGTGGAATGTGGTGGTGGAATGTGGATATCCAGAGTGATTAGTTTATGGTCAGATCTAACCAGCGAGGGGTTGACCTCCAGTGTGGAACACTGGTCGCCCATGTTGATGATGACCAGGTCCAATATGTTGTAACCTCTGGTGGGGGTGTTGACCAGCTGATCCAGGGCATTTGAGTTTATAAATTATAGGAAATGTTATGCAAGGGAGTTTGTACTTGAGTAGTTCTCCCAGTTAACGTTTGGGTAATTGAAATCCCCCAATATCAGGGTGTTTGGTAGGACCTTTATGTTTCCCAGTGTTTCCAGGAATGCAGAGTGGGGGACCTGGGACATGGTGGGTGATCTGTAGCAAGCTATAATTTGAATAGCAGTTTTGCCCATTGTTAGCTGCACGTGCATGATCTCTGAAGCATCGTGCTGTGCCACTAACCTGGAGGTGTGGGTATCCTTGATGAATATGGATACCCCCCCACCTTTTGTATTTCGGTCCAGGTTTTGTGGCCGAAATTATGGCATGAGTTGTAGCCTGGTAGTGCTGGGGTGTTCTCTGGAGCCTTAAACCAGGTTTCTGTTACTGCACATATATCGATTTTCTCCATACTGAGGAGTGCCTTGAGTGCATGCATTTTGAGGTTTAGACTTCTGGCACTGAGTAGCATTACCCTCAGTTTTTTGTTACTTGTGCTATTTACGGCGGTGGGTTTGTCTTTTGAGCCTTGCCTAAAAAAGGCACTATGGGGGTGGCAAGAGCCTTGGCCAGTATTCGAAAGCCTAAGGGTGGCAGGTGCAAGCCATCTCTAGCGAAGCAGCATGGCTTGTCGAGCATGTCATCCCAGGCTGACAGACACTGGATCCCTTTTGAATGACACCAGAAGCTTAGCCAATTGTTGAAATTGATCATTTTTTTCTCTATACCGTGGTATCATTCTTGGTGAGGGCAGGATGCTACTCAGGGTCAGGGTCATATCGGCCTGGGCTATGTGATCAGAGAGCTCCTCCATGTCTCTTTTCATGTAGTCCAGGGAGGTACGGCTCAGGTCATTCACACCAACATGGACAATGACAGAGTCATATTTGTACTTGTTCTGGAGTGACTCGAGTGCTTGTGTTATGTGGCGGATCCTGGCACCCGACAGGCAGCTAACAGTAACCTTCTCCTTGTTCAGCCTAGTGAGTGGGACGTCAGTGTGCCTGACTATAGAGTCACCTATTACTAATGTGTTGGGTATGTTACTTTGCCTTAAGGGCTGTGCTTGTGTGGCACACAAAGGTTTTGTGAAGTATGTGTTTCATGGTTTGCATTTGGGGGTGGAGGTTGCTTGGATGTCAGCTTTGGAGGTCTCTGTTGCTTTTGCAGATTTTTATTTAGAGCCACCGAGTATGTTTTCATGTATTTAATTGTGTTTTTTGCCGGTGCTGGTTTCATAGGTCTATGCGAGACTGGTGGTGTGATGCAAGTAATTCCCTTCTCCTCTTGACTGCCTGGTCCAGTCTTGGGTTGAGAGAGCTTAGCCTCCACTTTGGCTGTATAATTGCATCTCTCGCATGTATTAGTGTATGGTGGGAGGAGGAGAGGGTTGTCTGTATACATGAGGCAATTGTAACATTGCCTCAAAATGCCCAGATTCACCAGTTGGACGGGAGAGTACACCTGAAACTGCCCTTTGGACATGCCTGGA
Organism: Protopterus annectens; assembly: GCF_019279795.1. NCBI lineage: Eukaryota > Metazoa > Chordata > Ceratodontiformes > Protopteridae > Protopterus > Protopterus annectens. The sequence continues at coordinate 761,992,926 of NC_056734.1, read as the reverse complement.
TAGGTACAGTGAACTGTTTTAATGATTGGCTGGTAAGGTCGAATACAGACCCTTGTCCTCTACAGTATAGGGGAGTCTAGTGCTAAGGTTTATTAGTGCTTGCTATGTGTTTTGAGCAAGTGCTGGTATGAGAAGTGTATGGTTTGAGTGCTTAAGTTGAAAGTTTGTCTAGTTCCAAGAGAAAAATTGAAGAGTAGACTTCATGGAGCCGGGAATAGTTATACCCTAGCTAACCGGCGCTGCCCGGCGCGCAAAACCGTGCAAATGCGGATTTTATAGCAGGGAAATTAAACAGATAGAAACTAGCCCAAAATGCCCAAACTACTAATTTCTGGGCTGAAACCACTCCTCCAGGGACAGATAGGCTGCTCAAAGCTCCCTCTCTCACAGTGAACAGAGAAACTTCCTTCTATCCAAGTAAGGTATGGGCAAACACAGAAACTTGTAACACAACCCTGAATTCAGCACTAACCTGAAAAGTGGACTACACTAGCTTAGAAAGGCGGGAAAACATTTTTTTTTCCCCAGAAAATGAAGCAGATACAATAAAACAAAAAACACTTTAAATGCACAGAAATGGCTATCACACTTGAGTGTGTAGCCTACAACAGTTAAACAGGTAATTTAAACACCAAAACAACTTTGTTAAAGTGCAGGCAGTAACATAAGTACAATATGTAGCTGAAACAAGCTTTTTAAATCACAGAAACTCTAGAAAATCGGCATTTTAGGTGGAATTAGCTAAAGGCAGCAAGAAAATGCAGAAAAATGATACTTAATCACTCCAAAGTCTCTCTTTTGTAGAAGTCTGCAGGGCACCAGGCAGGAGCTTGCTGAGCTGTATACTGTTAAGTTCTTAAATATGTTCTTAAACACTAAGCGTGTGTCTGTTAAAGTGCATGTCTAAGTTACAATAAATTTCATAATCCTCAAATGTAGCATCTATCCCATCAGCATGTGAAAATTCACTTACAATTTTCTTAACTTACTTAAGTCAATTATTATAAATGCGATAAGTCCACTTTAAAAATAAGGCAAACACTAAAACAAAGTAATACCACAGTAACACCTTCTGCTGCAGTCTCATTTATGTCCAGACATTTATACTTGCAGAGCCACTCAAACCTACTTTGCAAAGCCTGTAAACATTTCTCATATGATGCAATGGAAAGGTGGCAATCTGGGAAAACAAGTTAAATAGCTTGATCCAATGGTATTAATGGGTAAAACCCTGACTACAACCCAGAGTGCCTGAATTAGATTAGAGACTCGGGCACCCATTGAAACTGGAGTGGGCAAAGACAGAAATGAGAAGAGTAACGAAGCACATACTCAATGGTCGAATCGCCAGTACAGGCAAGGGATGTTATAAAGGGGTCTATGAAAGGAAGGGGGGGGCAATGCTGCTAATTACATCACAAAGAACTGTAAACATATGTTGTGTATACCCACTGCATGCATAACCACTTGGAGGCCACAGCATGGTAGGCGTAATACAAAAAAGCCGATCCCCTAACACGCAGATGATGGATACTGTTCCAGATTTGACTGTCTCTCACCCACATAATTAAAAGGATGTACAGCTTTATGACCAAGAAAAAATGCTTTCATTAGATGACTGGGAGAGACATGTTCGATTGTAAGAGGTGGACTAGGCCAAAAAAAGAAGGCAACATTATGTTAAACTTAACTAGAGAATGCTGACAAGACAGGACATACAGCAAGAAGGGATTATAAGGCCATGTCAGAAAGCTGTGAAGGTGTTCTTCTTAACAGGAAGGATAGAGTTGAGACAAAGAAACACAGGAAGTGGGCTGTAGAGCTCTACTACACCCAGGATCTGTGAAAGCACTTCTTCACAGTGAGAGATGCAGACTCTAGAAATGGATGCTAGAAAATGAATGGATTGAAGCATTCAAGACAGGGCATGAGACAAGCTGCACTGGTGGCACAGAGGGATCTAGCCCTAACTATGGCTCAGCCAACCTAGGTTCAACTAGTGGCTCTGGCAAACGGAGCAGCAGGAAGGGAAGGGAATGCCCACCCTGGGGAGGGCACCCACTGGTGACGGTCCCTAAAAGGGGCACGGTCCAAAGAGGGCAGTTGCCCTTGGACACAACCAGCGAGAAGGGGGGTGAGGGAAAGGGAAGGTGAGTAGATATATAAAATAACCCCCAAACACACACAAGACAGAAGCACAGATGGCTGAGCCTCCAGACACCCTCAAGAACCACAACCAGCCCCAGCAGCATGGAGCAAGTCTGGGGTGGGTGGGGTTAGAGGATGCAGATAGACATAAGTCAGCTTTCTCTTGGAACTTTAGTAATATAATAACATGTAAGGCTTCATCAGTGATACACAAATGGAAAGTAACAGTCTAGAGTTTGCATTCAAAGTTGGCGTAGGAAGGTGCTTTTGTTATACTGATGAATTTCCTGAAAGGAACTGACAGCTGGAGAGATACAAGTAAGATTTCCTCAACCATCTGCATATTATGGAGGAGTGGTAAGTCAGAATGCCTCTTGTTATGCCAAAGAATGGCATTTTGTCTAAGTTGTTAGTCATCACTGGCAGATCTACATCTGTTCAGTTTTCAACATAGAGCATGAAACATATTCCCTGAAGTGGTATCTCCTAGAATGTTTTAGCAATATGTTGACCTCAGTGTAAGAGCACAGTTGTCTCAGCCATGTTTCCCCCTGAGCAAGTATTTTTTTTCTTTTGTTTGATGCCATGTGATGATGGAATAAGAATACATAAACAAAGGGGGGGGTGTTGGGTGAAGTCCCTCACATTGGAGTCACAGGGGTCAAGTACTGGGAGAGCTACATCTGATCTCAAGTAAATGAAGCACCAAAGGTAGAATCCCTGAAGTGGCAACACTCAGAATGCTTTAATATTGTTTTAACTATATTAGAAGATCAAAGTTATGTGACCCACGTTTTACCCTTAATTGGTGTTTTCTCTTTTTTCTGAACATGACCTTGAAGTTTATATGTATAAGTAAGAGGGAGGATGAGGAAGATGCAGGATACGTGACCATCTGCAAAAAATGTTTTTGTACCCCCCCCCCCCCCCCAAATGACCCACAATGTCTCCATTCAGAGAATTTCCTTTTGTTGGTATATTTGCCTGCAGTCTAAATTCTAGCATTAATAGTGGTTCCATCATTACCCTACCAGTGATGGATGGCTTACGGGTTATGACGTTATCTTTGGTTGGGCTATGAGATGAGCTGTGCAAGTTTAAATTGGCCAGGAGACACCCATCTGTCAGTCCATCAAATTAGTACTTTGTTTGATTTTGGAGTCTTTTTCCATTGATCAAAGCACTACATTATGTACAAAAACAGGAAAAGAGTAAAACAAATACACACACAATAATAATTAAAATGTTGGTGATGAATGTAGTAAGTCAGCAAAAGTACATCTTAAGGGTTAGGTTTTTAGGTACCTCTTAAATTCCATGATGGTTCTGCAGAGTCTGTGAACTAATGCTGACAAAACTCTAACAGCCACTGGTGTTACTCAAACAGCTGTTGTTGCACCTGTACCCCACTGGCAGACAGAACATTTCATGTAGGGTGGAAGCAACTATTAGGATCCTTTAGATAACCAGGTCTAGGGTCACGTAGGGATTTGTATGCAAATGGTAAAGCCTTACAAATAACCATAAACATTATTATCAATGAATATAGCAGCTTCAGCATGGAGCTGCTAAACATGGCTTAGGGGTGTCAGTTTTCTGTCACCGGCTTTATGCATTAGCTGAAGTCAGCATAGGTCACCTACAAGCAGCCCTAGTCCATCCTCACCCCTCAAGAATCCCACAGACTAAAGGAAATGAGCAAACAAACTGTTCCAAGATATTTTCTGGAAAGAATTAGACAAGTAGGATTATTCAAGCCATTATAAAGCTATACCTCTAATTCCAAAAAAGATGTTCAAGCAGCCATCCAGAATTATATATTTCAGTGAGTCATTTGCCGTGGGGTTTAAGGAGAAACATTAGATTCCTTGCTATGAGGACATTATGCATGAATCATAACAAGATATCCGTTTTATGATGATGCAAAAACCGCCAGAGTGGAACTGATCTAGAACTAAACAAACCAACAGGTTGGTCAAGTTGCCTCATTACCACATTCTCTACAATTCTAAGACGAACATTAAAGACTGGTTTGTAGTTCCAACAGATTGTTAGATGAACACTAGTCTTCCTCAGTAGTTGTGTTACCAGTACTTCCTTCAAGGCAGATGGGGATATTACCTGCTGAAGGAAGCCTCAATCAACTGAAATTTTGTTCCTTAAGTTAGACATTTACAAACTGCAAAAGGCAAGGGTCCAAGTCATAGGAAAGTACAGTTGTGTACACTTACCATAAATGTAGATGTTCGAGTGTATTCAGTGTTGCAATCATTACATTTGGGTTAAAAAAATGGCCATTTTTGGTTATGATTGTGAAGAAAACGTATTGAAAGGAAGTACAGAAGATGAAGGGGAGTCAAAAATGAAGTTTGGTAACAAACCAATTTGTCCAGTGACATCTTTACGTGGGGTTAGATAATTTATAGTAGCTAGAAGTAAATGGGTTAGGGGATGAAAGGTTTAAATGGGATGAGGGATAACTGGGAGGAAATGAGGTAAGGGTAGGGAGGGGCTTAAGGGGTTTAGGCAAGGGAACTGAGGAAGGAGTCACATTTTGGCATGAACTTGCTACAGTGCAGGTTTACGTCCGAGACGACCTTTAAGGCTATGGTCAGGTAGGCCTTGTGGCATGGCAGAGGTAGGTAGTGGTAGTTAGTCAAGGTTTGGGGATGTGCTTGTTTTGTTTGTTGTTTTCACACAGTGTCCCTTGTCTGTGGCTTGTTAGATTGCTGGATGATTAGGGACTGTGGGGTTGGGGGGGGTCACTTCAGTTTTATGACCTTAAGAGTTACACTGACATTGGTAACATGGTTGGTTGAGGCCAGCTATCGTAGGGCTGTTGTCGAGAGGTCGTCTGTTACTTTGTTACTTTAAAGACGCGGCTTGTGTTTTTTTTTTTTTTCCTTTTTGCCCAAGTGTTATGATATACAGTGCTAGGTGGGTTAGGGGAAGTGATCCTCTGGCTTGGGAGGACATTGTTGGTGACCGGTTAGTGTCTCATGGCCTCTTATAGCTGGACTGCACCGACCAGACTCACAAGGACAGCTTATGGGTTTTGCGAGCTTCAAGCTTACTGTGGTTCACTGTGCATGCGCATTTGCTGCTTAACGATTACGGGGGAGGGCAGGGGTACAAGGAAATAATATTGCATTTGTGGATGTTGTTTCAGAAGGTTCCGATTGGAAATGGTGGTTTGCTGCTGGGTTTCTGATAGTGTTATCAACAAAAAGGGATGGGCGTTGAGTTTCGGACTTCGTATCCTTACAATTGCAACAGTAGTTATTTTGTTATAGTTGAAGCCCAGTCTGTGTCTGTTTATATTCAACACATCATGGAATAAAGTCATTATAAAACAAAGGCAATGGTTTACACAAACTTTACTGCTTTGGGTCTCATTATACAAGCATGTTCAGCCACATGAAAATGTGCATAGTTTTGTACTCAGTACTGTTCAAATGTCACAACTGGGACAATGTATATTAATACACACAAAGAAAAGCTAAACATAATGTTTGTTATATGCTTATAAAGTCTTGGTGAAGAACTTTTGAGATACATTGGATACCTTTCCAGTAGGATCCATAATTTTAACAGAGTGAATAGGCAAAAAAAAAAAAAAAAAAATATATATATATATATATATATATATATATATATTTTTTTTTTTTTTTTTTTTTTACTGAGGAACCATTAATTGGAGACGTCTGGATTGCAGTCTGCAGATGTTGTTATTCCTTGCTGTGCAAGTCATCCAAGCAGTACTGCCACTGTACTTTAACCAGTAGTATTTCTGAAATGTTGTGTCATCATTGTATGTTTACATAGAGGCCTCTTGCTTGAGGTAAGTGTATGGGCATGAAATGAAACAAATTACATGTATTAATTAGATAGAAACTCAGATGGCTGTATATCTGTTCAACAAACAGACTGTGCTTTGAAATATAATCTGAATCCAATATGTTTACATTTAGTAATAACAATACTGTTTCAGTAAACATTGTTATACTAATTATTACAAGACTACCAACAGTAAAGAACTAATAAACTATATTTCTTGAGTTCTAAGTGAGCTCTGTATACAAATAATGCATGGTGTTATTTATTTAAATAACCACAGAGAAAATATGTACTTGAAGAGTATTGCAAAGAATCAGTCACTATATCTCTAGTGTACATTTTAATGTCTCCTATAGCAATTTTATATATTTCATCTCTGCAACAATAGAGAATTTTTGAGAATCTTATTTGCACACATTGCAATGTGCAGCCTTGTTTTGGGAGTAATTCATTCATTTGAAATCTGATTCTGATATCCACCCTCCTACTTCTCTTGACACATGTCATCTAAAAACACTTTTAATGGATTAAGAGCATGGCAATAAAGGACATTGGTAGGGCTGGGATTTTACTTCCCATTAACTGTAGGGAACAGGGTAGATAGTAATAACAGCTTTGGGGGTACATGCAGGCAAGAGGTAAAGGGAACTGCTACATTTACCTATTTGGATAAGTATTAGCTTGGTTCGTATAGTGGGGGTTGGTGGGTGTTTGCATATCAATGGTACAGATTTCGTTGCATGTTCAGTATTTTGCTTCATATTTAAGTCATCCACAGTGGTGAAACAATGATTAAGTGCTTTGGGTGAACTTGTGTTTAATAAAAGTTGTCAAATGTCATTCGGTGTGATGTGTTTATTGAAGGGGACCAGAACAATAAATTTGTCAAATAAAGAAAGGGTTTAACAAAAAAAATGAAATGTCTTCCACCGATAAAAGATGAGGCTTAAATCAATAGGGAATGCAGATATGGTTAAAAAATAAACATTGAAAAACTGAAGATGATTACGAAATTGAAGATGCAGAGAAAAAATATTTTGATTAGTCAGAGTTAAAGGAAACTTTAAAATAGACCCTCTAAAGTTAATAAACAGGGAAAGAATATTTTATAGATTCTTTGAATGTAAATAGTTTAAGTATTTAGGAACAGCGTGAAGTTAATGGCAATTGTAATATGTGTTCAGGATGTCAGAATTATTAGAGTTTTCCACAGAATTCAAGTGGAAAAGATTTGGGGTGGAACAATTATGTAGGATTTAGGATAAGATGTATGTTCAGGGGGTACTACTTTTATTTAATGACAAGGTTAGTTTTTGGATACAACAGTGATAAAAGATGGGAGAGGGTTAATTATAGATGTGTGATGGGATAACTAGGTGTATAGATTAATAGGAATTTATGCGTGTAAAAAAATTACAAAAAAGGATTGGTGATAGGAACAGTAATGGAACGTCGAAGAGAGGATGGATTTAAAGCAAGAAAGGTATTAAGGATTCCCTGGAAGAATGCCTGCCAATCTGGGGAAGGATCCTGGAAACAGGAAACATGTTTTTGTTTTAACTTCTTATTAGCAGGAAGAACCCCCACCAGCTTTCAAAATAACTTGAGACGGAGGAGCAGGAGAAGCACTGCAAGGGACATCCAAAGTGGTGATATCAGCACTGCAGTTTACAGACACAAATATTGACCAAACCAGGCAAATGCACAGAATGAAGTCTAAAGATTTCTGTACACTACAATCAAAATATATTTACCTAGCCTAGAAGAACTGAGGGAATCATAGTGAATGAAAAAAAAGAGAAAAACATAACTCAAACAAGTTAATTTTAACTGGTGTTCATGACTTTTAAAGCTATAGCATGATCACCAGCAATACACCTCTAACAGCATTTATTCACACTGTTAGGGTAGTATTCTTAAATGCATCAATTATTTACTTAAGGAATCTATACAGCCAAAACCAAACGGGTGTGTGATGTACAGTGCTGAAGAAGGAAAAGTCAAACATTATTTCTAACATCAGGAGTATGGCTGAGTTGAGGTAACTGGACAAGTTGAATAAACTTTACTTGAACAACAGTAATGTTGTAATTTACAGTTCATTAAGTGATGAAACCCTAAAGCTGAAATACTGTAATTACCTAAACCACATATGATATGCTATCACTGAAACACAGGCAGTTTCGCTGTCATCACTGGAAATAAGCAAGTACTCATATGCAATGACATGTTCAACTGTTCATAAAGGTGAAGATGTTTCCAAATCCAAGAAAGTACAGTTGTGTAAGTAAACTCACCATAACAGTAAATGTCTGAATGATCACTGCTGTAGTAGCCTTAGCTTTATGTTGTATATCTTGCCAAGGATGTAACAGTTGACTAGCTTCAAGAAACTTCAGGCACCTTCCAGATGCCCAAACTGCCAGACAGCTCAAGCTGAGCTTACTAAAAAACAAGTTAGAGGAATCAAGCCCTTCAGAGCTTTCTGGCCAGCAGAGAGAGGGAGGCTAAGCCCTGAAAAGCCAATGCTAGGAACAAAAAATAAATAAATAAATAAATGTCCGCATCCTGGCACAAAAAACACAACAAAAAATAAGGGGGGTGGAGGGAAGGAGCAGCTACTGCAGCAATGATCATTTGAACACCTACTGTTATGTGAAGTTTACTCAACAACTGTATTATGTTCATCATACTGATCACTGCTGCAGTAACCGTAGCTATATGGGTAGACTACCATAGCTTACTATGTTTAGGAAGTGGAAGGAGAAGAGTCTATGAGCATGGGCACCGGAACCATAGAGCGAGGCCCCCCCCCCACATTTGTAGATCATAAACTGTCCCGTTGGAATGTTTTTAGCTGATGTGACATCAGCACGCGCAGCGCACACATATTTCCGGGTTTCCAAACGGGAACAGGATATTACTGCAGACTCGACTGAGAGAAGATTTTTAGCTGCCAGGATGTATTTGTCAACTGGGGTGTCTGTGTGTAAATGTGTAAATGCCCCCACATGATACAACTGGTGGCTAGAGGTAATCAGGCTCAAACCCTGTACCTTGGGTACAGGTAAAAAGAGCCTAAAGTCTCTAGCCACCATCACTTGTGAATTTATGCCTCACATTTTTTTCTGTTCCTCTGGTTTTCAGGAGCGGTTAAACAAAACCTTTTATTCTAGCAATTTTCTAAGGTTATAAAATCAGTATTTGAACTTTGTCCCTATTTCGAGGCTGTATTCCCCCATTATTGGCTTTGTTCTGTATTTTTGTGCTAAGAGGTTGAGAGCTATGATGAGAAGTGAGAACTAAATGATATGATAGCCATTTAAGTTTGTCTTCCTGTCCTTTAAGAAACTGCTGGTTTAAGCTTAGTGGTATGTTGCTCTGACTATAGTGCACAGATTTCTGGGTTCAAGACTTGGCAGTGAAATGCATGGTAGTAACAACATTTTATGCAAGAAACTTTCCAAAATTATACAAACAATGTTTAAAATGTGTCCCTGGTTTTTGGCCTCCCCCTCCCCTCCACTGAAAATAAGTTCAAGAAGCTGTGCAACGTGCCACACATTAGTGTGATTCTGTATTTATATATTGTGTGTAGAAGTAGACTGTTATCATGGAAATGTTCTGAATAGGGCAGTTTTGTCATTATTGGTGCATGCATTTTGCTTCATTGCCTACTGGAAAAATGTTCAAACAAATTTAAAATGCAATTGTGTGTGGAAGTAGACTGTTATCATGGAAATGTTCTGAATAGGGCAGTTTTGTCATTATCGGTGCATGCATTTTGCTTCATTGCCTACTGGAAAAATGTTCAAACAATAAATGTAAAATGCAATTGTGTGTGGAAGTAGACTGTTATCATGGAAATGTTCTGAATAGGGCAGTTTTGTCATTATTGGTGCATGCATTTTGCTTCATTGCCTACTGAAAAAATGTTTAAACAATACATTTAAAAATGCGCTCTAACTTAAGTCTAACAAGTGTGCTGTATTATACAAGGAATATAACTTAATACAATCAGAAAGGTGAATCAAGGAATGCATACATGTATGCATGGCCCTAAAATGTGTTTGAAAACAGCCCAGAGGAAAGTGTGAAAGGCTCAAAATCATGGGCAAATTTTAAGCTTTACTCTTGTTACCAAAGCAATGGATGAAGGTAAAACAGTTCAAACCACATTACCTTAACCTGGCCAAGCCTTTTGACACAATCCCCTACTCAGGTGTAGTACAAAAGATGAATAATGTATGAGCAAACACTTACGTCACCAGCTGCATTGCCAACTTGCTCACAGGATGCAGATCAAAACAAAGAAAGAGACCAGTCACCAATCGAGTCCCCCAGGGTTCGGTGCTGAGACTTTTTCTGTTTGGCATATACATCTCAAAAGTAAAAGGAAATACAAACAGCTTTGGCCAGCTAAGTCTGAGATTACTGCAAGCTAGGAGAAGTTATTGAATCCCCAAATGACTTAACCATCATGCAGGAGGGTTTGTCCCAAATAATAACTGGTGTCAAAATCATGACAATGCCCTCTGAGAACTGATTCAATTGTTTGGCGTTTGGGAACTTGTGTGTACAGTGACCTAACTTTTGACCAACATGTGCCCAGAGTCATAAGAAAGCCTTTCTATATTGCACAGCTTATAAACAAATTGATTGTGACTAGATCTAGAGATGCTGTTGCCCCCCTTTACAAAGCTCTCATTATGTCAATCATTTTGTATAATGCCCACTTTGGCATGTATATGTCCAACCCCATGCAACAATTGGAATACCTTCAGAGATACCTTACTAAAAGGATACAAAGTCCTAAACAATAGGTCTTGCATGGACCACCTCAAAGATTTATTACTATACTCAGTATCCTACAGAGTGCTTAGAGGTGACATGTCTGGCATGCAAAGCATCCTCCGACACAATACAGATGGACCTACTGAACATCAGCGAGTCGAGTGGCATCAGAAATACTTAGTCCAGGTATCTAAATTGAATGTTGTGGAGAGATGGATATATATCACAGAGGCTACCACTGTTCTGGAACAGACTATCCATAAAAATAAAGCAAAGCTTATCCATCCATATTCAAATGCAACTTGAATCTAAGGATGGGTAATAGAAAATGTACTCCAGGATTTCCCCTCATGCCACTAATGGATAGAGTCAGTTCCTAAATGCTGCATCCCTTACATGGCCCCCTCAAATTATCTATTGTATGATCACAGTTGTTCTCACTAGGGCTAATATACAATTATCAGCCATGGGGAAAGCTAAGACCAATCAGAAAATGTTAATTTAAGCACCAAAAGGGAATTGGCTAAGCTTAAAATGTCCTCCAAGTGAACCTATGTTGTGGTAGCAAATAGTTATAAAAAATTACCCTTTTTAGTTCACTAAGTGCCCCTGTCACCCTCATCCACCCCCCCCCCAGTCTTTAACATCTTCCGGCACCTATGTCTATGAGCCCCATTAGAATGGTCACAGCAAAGCCTCATATAGGCCTAGAGAAGGGATCAAGTTTACAGTGCTTTGAAAAAGTATGTAGAGGACCATTTAGCAGCTTCTAAAATACTTCTAGACGCCAACCCTTTCCAAAATGCCACAGATGAAACAAAGGCCCTAGCAGACTGGGCCTTGACCCTACCTAGAGCAGTTCTGTTGTGCTGAGTATAACAAAAAGTAATAGCCTTAGACAGCCATTAGAAAATAGTCTGCAAAAGTAATAATTTTAGTAAATGGTTGATTAAGGATAGAGGTATACATGGAGAGGTGTAAGATATGGATGCCCAATGAGTTGTATACTCTATGCTGTAATTATGAATGTGACTGTGTGTGAAATAAATTGATTGCAAAATGCAAAAAGCAATATGCGCAATGCCTGAAGAATTAAGAATTCCAGTTTTGTTAACTTATGCAGATGATATAGTAAATGCAAAAAACAAGATATGGCTAAAATAAGTAACATTTTATTTAAATAAATGTTTAGAAGCAATAAGGATGACTTTAAACAAAGAGAAAAGTAAAGATTAGGAGATGTAGTTAATATAGGAGGAATACATTTTACAATGAATGAAATAGTACAGTTGTGTACACTTACCATAAAAGTAGATGTTCAAGTGTATTCACTGTTGCAGTCATTACATTTGGGTAATCTGCTGGCAGGTTGCCCTCAGTCAGCCTGAATTCCAAAGTCTTGGGTCCTGCGTCAGTTGCTGTCTCCTCTTCCATGACGTCAGGTCGTCAGGGGTATAAAACACACAGCCGATGCCATTTTCCTTCGTTTTTCTTGTCCCCGATGTCAGGTGCCACTAAAAAGGTAGCAAAAAAAAAAAATATATATATATATATATATATATATATATATATATATATATACATATATACATACACACATGCATCAATATAAACTTTACCTTCAACTACAAGCAAATACACCACATAGGTTGTAGAAGATAGAGAAGGAAAGATAAACTCCAGAATGACAGGGGGATGGCGGGAGGGTAACCTGGACTGCAACAGTGAATACACTCGAACATCTACATTTATGGTAAGTGTACACAACTGTACTATGTTCTTCGTGTTTCATTGTTGCAATCTTTACATTCGGGTAGAGTCCCAAAGCTATGGTTGGGGGGCTGGAGCTAAACAGCATTAGGTGCGGCTATAAGGCCCTACAGAACTGCAGTGGCAAAGCCTGCCCTGGACTTAGAGTAGATAGACAAATGGTAATGCTTTGTAAAGGTGTGAACAGAACTCCAAATAGCAGCCTCTAGAATGTCTTTGGTTGGGACTCATCTGAGAAAGGCTGCCGAAGTTGCTGCAGCTCTGTGGAATGAGACCTAATGCCCTTGGGCACATGTTTACCATGGTGTAAGTAGCAGAAACGGATGCAGTGGCTTACCCACTTTGAAACTGTCTGCTTTGAGATGGCCTTTCCCTCTGATCCTGTAGCATATGACATTAGTAATTGCTCAGTTTTTCTTAGAGCTTTTGTCCTGCTCAAGTAGAATCTTAGTTGTCTGTGTACATCCAAGGAATGCAGAATTCTCTCTCCTTTGTTCTGCAGATTTGGATAAAAAGTTGTCAGATGAATAGTTTGGTTAAGAGCCACACTGGAAACCACCTTAGGCATAAAAGTAGGATTTGTCCTCAGAGACACCCTGTCTGGGTAAAATATGATAAAAAGGCTCTACAGCCATGAGGGCCTGTAGCTCAAACTCTTCTAGCTGAAGTAATTGCTAGTAGCAGAGCTGTCTTCCATGATAAGAACTTTATATCAGCGGTAGCGGCTGGTTCAAATGGAGGTAGGATGAGCTCTTCCAACACATAATTGAGGTCCCATGCAGGTGATGGTGATTTTCTAGGAGGCCTTAGGTTTTTGGCTCCTCTAAGATACTGCTTTAGTAAAGGATGAGAAAAGATAGGTGGCTCTGTATTGTAATGAGCCAAAATGGCAGAGGCATGGCTTTTGAGTGATGAGAAAGATAGGCCTTTGTCAAGCATCTCAGTTAAGTATTGTAATATCTGAGGAATATGTGGTTCTGCTGTATCTGTTCCTTGTGCTTGATTCCAAGCACAGAATCTCTTCCATTTGTCAGCATAAGATTTTCTAATACTAGGCCTTCTGGCTTCCAAAATGACATCCATCACAGCTTTACTGAGTGGTGTCATTCGTATGATTACATGATTAGCCATGCTGCCAGGTTCAGAGTCTGTAGCTGATTGTGCAGGATCTGATTGTTTTGCTGGGACAGTAGTCATGGTCTTTGAGGCAAGGTCCAAGCTGGGTATTGAGACACGTTCCTTAGGATTGGGTACCAGTATTGGCAGGGCCAGTCCGGGGCAATTAATATCATCTTTGGCTTCTTTTGTCTGACTTTTATGAGGATCTTGGGTAGAAGAGGCAGAGGAGGAAAGGCGTAAACTGACAGGTTTTTCCAACTGAAGGATAGGGCGTCCACTTTCCATGCTTGGCTGTGATAAGTCCTTGTGCAGAATCTTTTCAATTGAAAATTTTGAGGAGAGGCAAACAGATCTATGTCTGGGCTCCCCCATTTCTGTTATCATGCTGAATACTTGTGGATTTAGTTTCCACTCGTGAGGATCCATCAAGTTTCTGCTTAAATCATCTGCCAGAGTATTCTGCTTTCCTGGCAGGAATTGAGCTTGAAGATTTATTTGGTAGGTCAAAGCTGTGTCCCACAGTGCCATGGCTAATCTGCAAAGGGGGTATGAGTGTGTGCCCTCTTGCTTGTTTATATACCACATGACTGTGGTGTTGTCCGTCTTTATCAGTAGTCCTGGATGAAGTAAGTCCTTGAAGGCTATTAGGGCATTTTGAACAGCTAGCATCTCTTTCTGGTTGATATGTAGATGCATTTGATTTGGTGCCCATATGCCCTGAATGCATCTTCCTGCCATGTGGGCCCCCCCAGGCATAATCTGATGCATCTATTGTTAAGGTTTGGCTGGCAGGGGGTAGAGTGAAGGGCCGTCCCATGTTTTGGTGACAGGCCTTTGCCCACCATAAAAACTCCTGTTGTAGGCAGGGGATGAGAGGAATCATTGTTTCCAGACTGTGTGAATGTTGACTCCATAAACTTTTTAGGTACCATTGAAGTTTCCTCATATGCAGTCTTGCATATGGAATTAGTAGGATGCAGGATGCCATGAAGCCCAGAGCCTGCAGAATTTGTCTTGCATAAGACTGGGTTTTTGTTGCCATCACTTTGAAGTAAGTAGTCAGTTGCCTTTGTTTGTCTGGCGTGAGATAAGCCGTCTGGGCAGTTGTATGCAAGCTTGCACCCAGGAATGTTATCTTTTGAGAGGGTACCAGTTGTGATTTCTTTTCATTTATTGTGTACCCTAGGCATGCTAGAAGCCTTTTCACAAACGCCAAGTGTCGTAGAAGAGTGTCCTTGTTCTCTGCTTGAATGAGACAGTCGTCCAAGTAAGGATATATCTGAATCCTTCTTTGTCTTCAAAATGCAATTACTGGTGCCAGGCACTTTGTAAAGACCCTGGGTGCAGTAGATAAGCCAAAGGGCAGTGCAGAGAATTGGTAATGCATTAAGCCAGCCTTGAATTTGAGGTATCTTCTGCACGACTGTCTTATTAGTACATGCAGGTATTCCTCTTTTAAGTCTAAAAGTCACCAGCCAAGCATTCTTGCCCAGCATGGGCAGAAGCTGTTGCAAAGTGAGCATTTTGAATTTTGGAATGTCCAGGTATGTGTTCAAAATCGATAAATCCAGTATTGGCCGCCAGGCCTTGTCCTTTCTGGGTACCAAGAACAGTCTTGAGTAAAAACCTTGTCCTTTTTCCTGTTCTGGTACTGTCTGCATGGAACCCATATCCATGGGGGACGTAACCTGTTTCTGTGCCTCTGCCCATTGGTTTTTTGGCAGGTCTGGCCAACCGTTTGTCATTGGCAGAGTGTGGAAATGGAATCTGTATCCCTGTGATACGATGTTCAGTACCCACTTGTCCTGGGTTATTAACTGCCAGTTCTGAGCAAAAAGTGCTAATTTTCCCCCTATGGGTGCTGCCAAAAGATAAGTGCTTGGTGTAGGCAGAGGGAAGTCATTGGGATTGCTTTCTGTAGGTTTGCGCTTTATCCCCTCCAGATTTGGAGGTGGATGCGCCCCATTGCTTTGACCTGTAAGAGTCTTGAGCATGATACCTGGAACCCTTAGGCGTCTGGATTTGCCCCTTTGAGCTCTGTCTGACACAGGAAAGGACCAATTTTTTGTAGGCCAGTGTCTACTGAATCTAGGTGGCTGCACTTGTAAGAAATCTTTAACAGTTTGCATAGACTTAGCTTTGTCTTCCATTTTCTTTAAAACCTCTTCTGCCTTAATACCAAACAGAGAATCATGCTGTAAAGGTGCATCTAGTAATTTAGCTTTAACATGATCAGGCATATTTTGTTTCTTTAACCAGGCATGTCTCCTAATCACAGATCCCGTAACTGCGGCCCTGCAGGAGGCCTCTAAAGAATCAAAGCCACATTGCAAAGTATGCTTTCCAACTTGTTCAGTTGCATGCAATAATTACTGCAATTCCTTATTTTCTGCACATTCTGAAATCAACATAATTTTCTGTTTCAGCAATCCCATAACATGTTGTTACTTAAGCATATGAAATTGACAGTTTAAGGCCCTAATTGCCAAGGTTGCGGATGTATAAACCTTTTTTCCCCATCTGTCCAGCGCCCTGAAATCTCTGTTGGAGGGGGTAGGGGTTTTTTTTACTGTTGAGGCCTTAACTCCCTTTGGACCCTGTGAAATAGTTTCAGGATCAGCAGCAGGGTTTCTAAATAGAAATTTATGAGAGTCAGGGACCCTGTAATACCTGTCAGGCTTACTGGGAGCCAGAGGTAAAGAGTCAGGGGTCAGGCTTGACTCCGAAAAAACATCATCCACAATGTCTAACATGGGGAATGGCTAAAGGCATGTGCTGAGGGAGAAGAAGTTAATCCCTGAGCCTCTTTTTTGATTCTGAGAAGTCTTGACTCTCCCAGTGAAAATGCTCCCTCAAAGTATGCAAGGTTTCTCCAAATGAATAATCCTCAGGAGGAGATGCAGATGGAATAGACTCCTCAGCATCAGAATCCTCACAGGGAGGTAAAGATAATTCCTGATCAGAAGAGGAATCAGAAGAAATAGAAACCTGATCTGAAGATTCATAGTCAGTGTCTTGCCTAGGCCTCTTATCTGGAGGGGGATGGGTACCCCTGATCAAGGTAATAAAGTCTTCAGCCATTTTAATCATCTGTTTTTTAGGCATAGAGGCCTGTGCACGTGGCTCAGGCATCGTTTTTTAGTTTTAGAAGGTGTCTTTGCCTTTGGTTTTGCAGCTTTCGTCGGTTTGATATAAAAATGTTGAGGTCTGAATACACCCTCAGAAGCCAGTGCCTACTCAGCGGCTCCGGACCCATCCAAGGGAGATACATCCGTCCAATACCTTGAGTATCTTGCTGCATGCCGGACTCCACATGGGTGTCAGTAGAGGCCTGCGACTCGAAGGTAGCGGGTATCAGGGGCTGTGAAAGCACCTCACTGAGTACCGGCGAACCGGCGACTGGCTTAGGAGAAGCTTCGTCATCGGTTTTGGATCTCGACTGCTTTTCTCTGTCCTTTTCTTTGCGCTTTTTATGTACTCCGGTAGTCGGATTGCTATCAGACGACATCTCTGGGTAGTTAAATCTGTTTCCAAAATACTTTGAAGCAGAAGTATACCAACACTTAATAGTGAATTGGTTAAATCTAGCACAAAACCAACAGCCAGGCACGTTGTGATCAGGGCCTGGGCAAAGAATACAGTATAAATGGAAATCCTTATGAGGTATTTGCTTCCCACAAGTAATACAATTATTAACTTTTTCTGACATCGGTAAAAAACAAAATAAAAGTTTCCCCAACGGGGTACTTAGCTTTATTGAAGACTTCGGTTCTGAAACTCAAACGTGAATATTTCAGTAGTCGGCCGACCGGCACTTGCGAAATGCTTCTGCTTCGGGCACCTTGTGGCAAGGAAGACTAAAGAAAATGGCATCGGCTGCATGTTTTATACCCCTGACGACCTGACGTCATGGAAGAGGAGACAGCAACCGACGCAGGACCCAAGACTTTGGAATTCAGGCCGACTGAGGGCAACCTGCCAGCAGATTACCCAAATGTAATGACTGCAACAGTGAAACACGAAGAACATCTATGTCTTAGGTGTAAAATGTGGTAATAAGAAAGTAAGTAGGACTTTATGGGAAAAATAATCAAAGAGTTAAAAGAAAATTATTTTTTTTTCTGGAAAACAAACTGATCATTTAAGGAAAAGGCTCATTTGATAAATTCTGTTTTAATGTGAAAATAGTGTATTTTGCAAGTGTATTTATGCTGTGACTGGTATTTGGAAAGGAATTGTTGCAAATATTTTTTTTTCATTCATATGGGGCTCTAGACTGAATCCAGTAAAAACAGGAATTTTGTATGTAAATAAAAAATGAAAGAGGTTTAGGGTTAATTAACTCAGAGGTATATGATGCTTTACTAAATTTATAAACAGTGTTAAAGTGGATAGATGAAAAAGATGAAAGATCAGTTATAACAATGTTTAAATGTAAGTAATACAAATTTGGGGGTATGGTAAACAGGAGCAAAAGAGAAAAATAATGTATAAATGAAGAAATGAAATATCAATAAAATAATGTGGAAAATAAAAATTGATGAAACAGAAAAGGAGAGAAAAATATAGTATAAGAATATAACAACTCAATATTATTTTCTTAAACCATGGGAAAAGCTAGCAGAAAGAAAAACTAAAGCTATAAATAAGAAATAAATGGTACAATAAAAAGCAGAATGTCAAGATTTTTTTTTGTGTAGAGATTTTTGTGGAGACTTGTAAAAGATAAATTACCAGTGAAAGGAAATATGCCACATAAAAAGAAAAGTGAAAGAATATGTCTATATTATGGGGAAGAGGAAAGTACTGAACCTGTATTTCTGAAATGTAAAAGAGTAACAAAATATAGGGAAATTTTATGTACAGAAAATGTATTTGAAGATATAAAAGTAGATAAGATAAATATGGAAAAGATTAAATATGTGTATTATAAAAACAGAACTACAGAATGTGTTATATGGGTTAAATGGAATGACAGAATAAATGAATTGAGTAAAATCAGATGGTGGCTATGGAAAAAGGAGTTTGTCAATTTCCAAAGTGTGAATGTATAATAAGTAAAAGAAGGAAACAAAAACTTGTATACATGTAAATCTGTACATATTTTGTAAATATTTTATAAACATTTATTTGTATAAATAAGGGATCGCTACTCTTTTTGATAGGTGCAGTGGGATCTTTTACATCCACCTAAGCTCCCACCAGCTTAAGCAGATAGGGCCTCTGTGATGTCCAGATAATATCCCACTGAACTGCCACCAAATAAAGTGATTTCTGGATAATACCCAGCCAGACTGTCAACTATAATGCAACGTTTCCCACCATCATAGGTAACTAAGAAGCTTCAAACCTCTCTACTGACTCCAATGTGAGACTGTCCCTTAAATAGGAGTAATATTTTACAATTTTCCCCTAAGAGCACCAGGGTTTTGGAGTGGCCTGGGAAGTTACCAAGGCAAGAATAAGCACTGTCAAATCACAAAAGAAAACACTGACGGTCAGCCACAATGTAAGCCAATAAAAATATTTAATAATGAGCAAAACGATCATTTATTTATTTATTTGCAGTTTGTTAACTGGGAGAGTCCATTGGGCTGAGATGAGCCCTTTTTCAATGGAGGTCTGGGGAGAAAAGCTTCAAGCACATATATGTAAAACAAAACAAAATCAACAGAAATTAAATACAAAGTATTACAAAAGCAGGATCATCAGAAGTTAATGCAATATGTTACACAATCTTAAATGGATTGAAGTAGTGAAAGAACCAACAGTGGATAAATAGTATGCAAGTGATAGCAGGATGTAAACAACCTAAGGTAAGTATTCTGTTTTGTGTGGATCGCTAATTCCTACAATGTAAGGTATAAAGAAAGTAAGTAAATTGAAAGAGAAGTGGGGAGGAAGAAGAAGCAAAACATGGCAAGAATTTGGTAGAAAGTAGGGAGAGTGTAGGTGGGTGGGAGGAGGTTTAGGAGGGATGAGAGCAGTAGCATTCCCAAGTGGATGAGAGATAGGAATGGAGCAGAGTCTTAAAGGAGGAGAGGTTCTGGGTAGTTCGGATATGGGGAGGAAGTGAGTTCCACTTTTGTGTAACAGAAAAAGACAATAGAAGTTGCCCACGGGTACGTAAGGGTTTGTATACTACAAGGAGATTCTGATTCTTGGACCTAAGAGATAGATCAGGAAGATACAAAGTAAGAATGGAGGAGAGAGGAGGCACTGGGAAGGATTGAAGATAGGTTTGTGGGCAGTAGAGAGCTGAATGCAAAGGAGATAGTTGGGGAGCTCCAGACAGTTTAGGGAGTGTAAGGCAATACAATGGTGGGAGGAGGATTTAGAGCTGGTGGCAAATTTAGCGATTTTATTATAACAGGATACAAGTTTAGCTTTAAGGGTAGCTTGTATATTGGTAAGGAGTGGGGCCCCATACATGAGGGAGGGAAGGAGGTAGGTGGTAGAGAGGCTGAGCTTTACCAAGGTTGTAAGGAAGTGATTATGACGATAAAGCATTATGAGCTTCTGGTGTGTTTTCTTCATGTTGTTTTGAAGATGGATGTCGAACTTTAGTTGTTCATCAATAATGACACCAAAAAGCTTAGTGTGGGGGACTATTTTAATCAGGGTCTTGTTTTGGATTACTATAGAGAAAGAGTTTTTTGTCTATTTTGGTGTTTTTGGATGGAGTGAAGATCAGAATTTTAGGTTTAGATGCATTGGGAGCTAGATGATTAGTTAGCATCCATGTGTCAATGCTGTTAAAGGTGACCTGAGTTACATGCACAAGTTTGGGGAGAGAATCAGCAGAGCAGATGATGGACGAGTCATCTGCATATTGGACTAGTTTAGTGTTTGGAATACAATGGTGAACATTGTTAATGAAGATGTTAAATAGTAAAGGAGACAGGATAGATCCTTGGGGGGGGGGGCACCTGTTAGAATGTCAACGTAGGAAGAGGTGCAGTTGTTCCACTTTACAGCCTGTTGCCTATTTGAGAAGTAACTGGAAAACCAATTGATGGAAGAGGAGGAAAGATTAAGTTGAGATAATTTGGACAAAAGTAAGGTATGGGAAATGGTATTGAAGGGCTTAGATAGGTCTAGTAGGAGGGTAAATACAATACTGCCAGAGTCGCGAGCATGGTTGATGTTACTGAGGAAGGAAGGGCTGCGGTGGTACTGTGTCCAGATCTGAATCCATGCTGAGTTGGAGTCAGTAAATGGTTGTCTAGGAGGTAGAATAATAGTTGCTGGTGAATACACTTTTCATAAATTTTTGAGATAGGGTTGAGAATGGCTATGGGGCGGAAATTGGAGATATCAGTGTTGTTGCCCCCTATATGCAAGGGAATGATAAATGCTTTTTTCCAGAAGACGGGTATGTAGGATTCTTGGATGGAATGCTTAATTAGAATACAGATAGGGAGAATGATGCCATTGGCAGCTAACTTGAGGAAGTTAGATGGTAAGCTGTCTGGGGCATTTAAGCATGGTTTTAATTTTTGGAGGAGTTTTTTTATTGTGTTGACTGGAATGTATTTAAGGGTGAAGGGAGGGAGGTGGGAGGCATTTGTGGCAGCATGAGAGGAAGTGTTTGTGAGAGAAGTGGATGGAGTTAATGGATTGTTATGGAAAGGTGTAGTGAGCTTGGCTATAGAGTCAATGGAGGAGGAGTCAAATTTGGAGGCAGTGATATGATCTGGAGAGCTAGGGTCAGGGCAAGAGCTGACTTTTCTGACAGGACTAAGGAGTGTAGAGAAGCTACTCCAACATTTTTTGGGGTTGAATTTGTGATTGTTTTGAAGTTTAGCATAGTAAGATTTGCAATTGCAAGCAATTTGTTTTTTAACTCTATTATGGAGTTGTTTGAATTTAGTATGGAAGCTAGGTGTTTTGAATTTTTGGTAGAGTTTTCATGATCTATCACAAGTATGCATGAGGGATAGTGTTTCTTTGGAAACCCAGGGGGCAGTTTTGGATTTCACTCTTTTGGTTCTGGGGGAGCAAAGCTGTTTAGTAGGTTGGTGATTGAAGTATTAAAGTAAGTAACTGCATTATCGAGTAGAAGAGTTTTTAGAGGGTTCCAGTTTATCTGTTTCAAGCAGTCTGAAAAGAAATGAGGTTTGAAGTTTGAGAGGTTGCAGGTTGAAATGCAATTATGCTGTAAGTGTAGAGAGGAAGGTGAGTGACATAAGAAGGCGGGAAGGTGATCACTGAGGGAATTGGGTAAGGTGCCACTACTGCAGATATTGTTAGGATGGGAAACTAATATCCAGTACAGAATGTTACCTGAGGAGTTGTGTTTGTTAGGTCTCGTATACTGACAGAAATTGTAAAGGTTTATGTTCTGGGGGGGTGCTGGCTGAGAGAATAGCAGTCCAGTTGATGTTAACATCTCCTAGGATAATTGTTTTATTAGTTATATTAGAAGACAACCAAGAGAGGATATCCTCAAGTATGAGGATGTTATTTCCAGGTGGGATGTATAGGGCAGCTATAACTATGTTTTTGTGGTCACTGATTTTTAGGAGGGCTAAGGTTATTTCGGCTGTAGAGAACTGGGGTATAGGGAGGAAGAAAAAAGTAGGGCTACTCCACCTCCTTTCTTTTGTAGTGTATCATTTCTTATGATTCTATAGTTGGGAGGGGTGATTTTAAAATCTTTTATGTGGGGTATGAGCCATGTTTCAGAGATTGATACAATATCAGGCTGGTTATGAGACAGCCAGGCATGGAAATTGGGTAATTTGTTACAAAGGCTTTGGGCATTGATAGTAACGCAAAGAAGAGACTTGTGGAAAGAGGGTGATGAAGTAGCAAATGAGTTAGCATTCTGGTTGGCAGGGGGACCACGGTTTGGGTGTATGTCCCTGGACAAGAGGATTGCAATAAGTTCAAGGCGGAGGGATAAATGTTTTGTAGAGACACTAGAACTGGGGTTCATGGGATAAGAAAGAATGGAATAGGGACTTTTGAGGATGGGGACTATGCAAGAGGTGGGTAGTAGTCTTCTGTTGAAGAGGAGTGAATGATTAGAGGGGAAGAGGTGAGGGAAATGAAGCCAGAGTAGTGGGTTCTTTTTTTGGGTGAGTAGAGTTTATGCAGTAGGAAGGGGAGTAAGTGAGGTCAACGAGGCAGGTAAGGTAGAGCAGAAGGAAGAGGGAGGACAGAAGAGGTATTGAGTGTGTTGACTTTGGCAGTATAGCGTACATAACTAATGTACTGCAGTGTGGTGATATGATGTGCCCTAAAGGAAGCTGGGATATGTATTAGGTGGGTTATGTTAGATAGTTTAGGTGCAGTAGAGAGGGTGTTTAAATAGAGAGAAGATGAGGAGGAATACTTACTTTGAGGGAGGAGAATAGTTAATGGAGAGGTGGGAGGGCTAAGGTTTGATAGGCTGAGGTGGACTAGGGCGTGGCTATGTGATTACAAATGTAGGAGTAGTGGGAGCGGGTGGGAATTGGGAGCAGGGTAGGGAAGCAGAGTGAGCTTGGATGGTGAACAGACCAGGCAAAGCTGAGAAGGAGAAATGGGCGCAAGAGAAATTCAACAAAAAATATCAGTGAGAATACAGCCACTGTGACGTACACAAGGCTGCAGGCAAGCACCAGGTGAGAGTAATATCAAGTGAAAAGTAGGGGCTTCTATTCAGAGACTATGGCTAAAACAAGCCAGGGAAACAACAGAAGGGGGAATAATTATACTGAGAAATGGCAAATCAGTGCAGCAGGACAGTAATACAGAAATGATGTATTATAGATTAAGAATGGGGATATGCTGCCATCTAGTGGTGAACTGTGAGACATTTTATTGATATAAATTCAGGTGATAGGGGTAAAGAGGTTTCGAGGGGGAGGGAAGGGCCGGGAGGAGGAGACTGCTTTAGAATTGCTTAAAATCAGAATTAAAAATATAAAACAGTAATGTCCAGTAAACAAACAGAACTCAGTCATCAGGAAAATGAAATGAATACTGAAGGATACAAATCAATCATTTAGAAAAAACTCTAACTGATTAGTTATAACTTCCTTACTGACTAAAGAACACTGTTCCAGATCTAAACTAAATTACTGCAACAGAGCAAAGGCAGGCTTACAGATCTTGGTGAGTCCTTTTGGGTATCCACGGCACAGTACATCTATGAACAACTCACAACTGGCTGTTAACTGACAGCTGTAACTGACAACTGACTTCAGCAGGCTCGTTTATAGACTAGCCCAACTGTCACAACTGTTCAGTTGTAATTTTCATTTCATATTTTGAAAATCAACTAACAGCTGTTTTTAATGTTCCTTTCTGTCCTTCAGCTGACAGTAACACACAGTAACCGTCAACATTCAGATGACATCATCTGCAGATCAGCTGAATCTGACAGTTTGTCTTTAAAATCTTTCTCCACAAACATCTACAGTTAGAAATGTAAAAGGACACTGCTCAAGTCCTTAAAACGTTTTGTACAAACAAATTATAAATCAACATATAAGAACTTATTTACAATATCAGAGCTAGTCATTTTGGCACATAATACACAGGTTAATCTGAAATTATGTACAAAACATCAGCCAGACATGCGAGCACAGATGACAGTATCTAATTTCTTCACAGCCTCAGTTTTACATCTCATCCAAAGGATGGTACACTCAGGAATGCAGTACACCTTTATGCTGCACTGCACTGTCAGCATTCGATCTACCAGGTGTGGAAATTAAATCCACATCCTTCTGAACCAAAGGCAAGTGTGCTACCTCTTGAACCACTGACGCTGCTTGTATAGACAATAAATAATTTTAGACTATAAATAATTTTACCTGAATACATAAGTAAATGGCTTGATAACTGTTCCAGTCACTCAAAAACTGCAGAAATAATGTTCCTAGGTACTGTTAACTTTTTGTTTTTACTCAGACAGTTTCTTTGGAAAAGAACAGCTACAACAAGATGAGCAGGCACATTAGAAACTGCATAAAAAACATTTAAACAAAACAGGAATTCCTTCAAACTAAAGGAATTGATTATTGATGGATAAAATAAAAAAAATAAAATAAGACGTTGCAACCCATATTGATCTAATAATCAATTTTCTAGAATTTCAGAATAAAGAAAATCAGCTACAACAAAATGGCCAATGAGTAGACCACACAGCAATAAAAAACTAAATACACTATACAATATAATAAGAGAAAAGTGTGTACACAGCAATAAATAACTAAATACACTATACAATATAATAAGAGAAAAGTGTGCACACAGCAATAAATAACTAAATACACTATACAATATAAGAGAAAACTGTGCACACAGCAATAAATAACGAAATACAATATACAATATAATAAGAGAAAAGTGTGCACACAGCAATACATAACTAAATACACTATACAATCTATACAATATAATAAGAGAAAAGTGTGCACACAGCAATACATAACTAAATACACTATACAATCTATACAATATAATAAGAGAAAAGTGTGCACACAGCAATACATAACTAAATACACTATACAATATAATAAGAGAA
Source organism: Protopterus annectens (assembly GCF_019279795.1). Lineage (NCBI taxonomy): Eukaryota > Metazoa > Chordata > Ceratodontiformes > Protopteridae > Protopterus > Protopterus annectens. Next base: position 761,967,737 of record NC_056734.1, on the reverse strand, counting down.
AAGTGTGCACACAGCAATACATAACTAAATACACTATACAATCTATACAATATATTAAGAGAAAAGTGTGCTGATTTGAAAAAAAGGCTAAGTTGTTAATGGCTGGAGAATACTGGAACATAAAGACAGTCACCGCTCATACTATAAGTGGTATCTAAAGTAGATGCAGCAATTTCTTGTTAATATTAGGTCCAAATTCAGAAGGAATGAAAATTAATTATCCTGCAAACTGTACACAAGAAGGGATTATACTTAAAGTTTTAGGATTAAAACATAAGAATAAGGTCTGAGTAGCTTATCTGTATAAGAAAAACATTATGCAAGAAAAGTAAACTGTCAGACTTTTTCATCTCCTATTTAGAGTTGCCACCTTTTCAAATGCCCAAAGTGGGACATTTTTTGTAAAAACATGAGATTTTGCAGGACAAAACATACGTACTGCCAGTGCAAAGTACAGAACTTCCCTTTTTTGCCAAATAAAACCTCATTCATATAGCATTTGAGTTGCTTATGATGTTTCACTTAACAGTTAGGTGTTTCAGATACAAAATTACTGTTTTATCCAATTAATAAAGAAAACTTAGGCAAAATTGTTTGTCCTAAAATCTCAGGACATTTGTAATTTTTAAGGTTTTTATGCAGGACACAACTGTGCAAAGAGGGACAGGTGGTAACCCTACTCCTATTATTAAAACATGCAAGAGAAAGAAATTGACAGGGATCAGAAGGCAAATATGGTTAACAGAGATAAGATTATCTTGTTTTACATTATTTTTGTTCCACGCCTGCTGGCCATCAATTAAACACCAGATGAATTTGACTCCATTCACCGGCCCAATGGGGTTGACAGCCATCTGGGGGACATCATTCAGGCAGCCAGCCATGAGGATATTTTATCATCTCACTAGAATCCTAGCAATGATCGAAAACAAGCAACATGCAGCACTACAGGAAACACAACATCCTCCTCATTCAACACATACTCCCATGCACCCAAGTCAAGGTTTACCTCATTCACAGCTCCATAACGATCCTCTGTCCCAGAGCCATCCTTTACTTTGCTGTCCCCTGTGAAGGAGTATGGCAATGAATACTTTCAAGACCATTCTTCCCCTAAGGATGGGTATGCCCATCCCCCATTCCAACAGAGGCCCAAAGCCACTAATTGAACTTGAGTTGTCTGGGTCAAAGCCCAAGTTCTACCCTTTCACAGCACTGTACCTGGCCCAAGGTATACATCATCTTTATTTTGAGTACTAAACTATGTAGAACTTATGAACAAAAAGGACTTTCTTTTGAAAATGTGACTGAGGACTCTGACATGGAAGCAAGGTAGATCATTACACCCTTGTTCAAAACATAACGGTGTGAACATGAAAATACAACTACATCCTGTACATACTGATCTCCTTACTCAAAGGTACAGTAGCCTCACTGTTGCAGGGGTGCAGAGGTTGAAACCTAATTTCAAGAAGGCTTTGAAGTGTTACAGTGATTTGAGGTTGAAATTACCCTTTGTGGCATGCACTTTGAGTGTCAAATAAAAACGCAGTGACCTCTCATCTTGCAATTCGCTGAAACGTTTAATTATCTACGAAACACAATGTGGTGTTTTCACTCTCCCTCCTTACACTAGAGTAGAAACTGAATTTTAAAGCTCTGACACTACAAAACTAAGGGTTAAATACACTTTTATTCTCTTTTAATACTACAGAGGAGCTTGGCAATTGCCTATATGTAGTGTTTAACTACAGAAGTCACAAACCAAAATTACATATACTGCTGGTGAACAAGTAATTTTATGGGCATAAAATAAATATTATATAATATACCTAAGACAATATTTTTTTCTTTTTTTAAATAAAAAAATCAGGTAAATATATGCTATTTTCAGGATGTTCATTTGAAAATAAAGTTCATATGTTGCTAATAACCTAGCAAACAAAAACGTGGGTAGCAGTTGTGACTTTAATAATAAATAAACATCAAATGCAGGGTACTGTTCACTTAAGTGGGATTATATAAGATGTGTCATGAATTTATCTCAAACTTAAACTTAGGATACTTTCCGAAGAAGTTATAATATTGGCAGAAGGTATGAAAAGTTTTACAACTATATCCACATAAGTCTAAAATGTTAATTATACATGTACTATAAACTACAATCTAAACAACTGATCCTTGGATGTTAGCAAACCCAGATGTAAAAATGCATGCATGCTGATGTAAAACTAGGATATACTTTGGATTTGATTATACATCATTATGAAACAACTCTGCATATACGATTATACAAATTTAAACATGACACAAAATACACTTATACCTTTCAAAAATTAAACTCATTCTCATAAGAAAATACAAAGTATTTATAAAACATGCATTAACATAAAAATGGAGCATTTTAAGAAACTAGTATTTGTCAAAGAGAAAAGTCAAGTAAATTTTTATGGGCAATAAAACTCACACTCACCATCCTCTCAAAGCCTCCCATTTGTCATTCCCAACTCGCTATCCTCTCTTTATACTTCTAATCCTCAATCACTGCACTCCCCCATCACTGTTAATGTGCAATAAGCTTCCTTGTTGATAAGGTCAATCTTTTGCTCCTGTGCAAAGCACTTACTGATCTGCACCTAATAAACTGTGTACACACTGATACCATCTTTATGTAATGGATGGTGCACGGTAACTGTACTCTGATATCAGAAAAAGACAAATCAGCTCTTCTATAGCATCAGAACCAATCTTAACAAATATTAAAGTACCCTTGCTTCTGCTGTCGAGACTGGGTATCATGTTAGGCTGCTAAATCTGCCAGCACTGCCCAGCAAACAAGCAAAGGAGAACAAAAAATAATTTTGTTTCTACCTGCTGTCTGTGCTGGTTATGGTCCCTGACTTATTGTGACAACAGAATGTCTTACACTGCCTTTCTGACAGCGCTCGCTAGGTGCTTTACACATTTGAAAGCCAGCAAAACACTTAGTGCTATTTTTTTCTGTAATTAGTAGTACATGGAACAGATATATCTCCATGAAACACAAAGAATTATGATCTCATCTCCAATCATAACCCTTTACATGTTCTCAACATGGATGCCAACATTCTTTCTTGGGATTTACGTCTCAAACAAATATCAAACAGGTTCTGATCACAGACCAGCTCATAATTCTCTATATTATGTTAATTTATCCATTGTAATTAGCATCCTTGTGTTTGTATACCAAGTCATGTAATATAACAGCATTGTAACTGTTTATGTTGCATTAGCCTAGGCACTCCTACCTGTGCTCTGCTTGTCCTTGCACTACAGCTCTCAGACATTACTCCTCAAATCATCTGCTGAAGCCCATTCTGCAGTCTTCTTCCTTACTTTTATTGAATTGTTCATGAAGTTTCTTTCTCCTGGCCTCCACTGAAAATGAACCTCAACCAAGTTAGAGTGGTTGGTTTGCATCAAGTAGAAAATATTTTCCATTAATTAGTACTATATTTTGTAGAAGCTGGTTTTCTTGACTCCTTTAATACCTGCTACACAGCCTCAGAAAACAGGTGACTAAAAGATATTAAGACACTATCATCCAGGCAGTCTGGCTATCCACTTCATTTGTTTCTGGGTCACAGGGAAGATAAAATCCATCCTACTACTCATTGAGTACAAGGCACCAAAACCAGTTCAGGACACACACATATATGCAAAGTTACTGACACAATATGACATATACACCTACAGGAAATTTGGAAGATAAGCGATTCACCTAAAGTACTAATTAAAAGTTTGAAACAGTAATACTTTCCAAACAAATCTAACAGTTATTGGCAGCTAGACTAATTTCCAAAAAAGTAATAACAAATGTTAACTCTAAATATGCATCCCTCCAATTATAGAGCAAAGTGGGCACATACTGGAAACTACACAATTTTCACACAAAAATAAAACTGAATCAATGATATGACAAGTCCTAGGGAACAAAACTGTTAGGAAATGGCACAGCTTGCTAAGTTGCATCAATGGCAGTAGGTGTACCATTCAAGTAGCAAGTAACGCCGAGCAGTCTTTTACCTGTAAAATTAGTGGAACACAATTATCTCATATTAAATTCTTTCCCTGCCTTCATGAAAAGATCCCCATTACAGTAATACTGTGTAGGATTAATAAAACCATTTTAAGCTGGCATTTAAAGAAACAGATTTGTTTAATTTATACAGTCTAAACTGTTTTAATTTCAAACCAAAATGTTGTTCATTTGTAAAATACTAAAACCTGTCAGCTACACCTACAAATGAAAAAAAGAAAGAAAAAGAAAAAACTCTTCTGTGGTATAATTTAAAATTCAAGCAAATATAAGTACTGCCTGCTGTCATTATTTTAAACAGTAACTGGACAGAAAAATCACATCCCACCATGCACTAGTAAACTGCAAATTCTTCAAAGTACTGATAAAGTCACTGCTCTTCTGTGCGGGTCTACAGCTGTTAGCATCAGCTCCATCAGCCAGGGTTCAAATACAATCTGAACCCAGGTCAACAAAATGATAAATAAATAAATCTGTGTCATTCAGGAATCTTGTTCAGGAATTTAATCTGTAATTCAAAGCAAGTCGGCATGTTCTTTTTCTATGATCAGCAGTTTAATTTAGAAATAAATGTCACCTAAATGTTCACAACAAAGCCTCCAAGGGTAGGTTCTTTGATCACTTGTTGTTGTCTTTTGGCTTTTCGCAGTTAGGGGTCGCCACAGCGGAACTCCGGTCTGCTAATGATTGGCAGTAGATTTTAACGAACGCCGAGGTGCCAGCTCGACGTTCAACCTTCAACAAAGGCACGCCCATTTACGCATGTCTTTTGAATGCCCACCCAACCACACGGAGGACATGCAGACTCCACACAGAAGGCACTCCCTGCACTCCAGCTGAGAATCGAACGGGAGAACCTCTTGCTGTGAGGCAACAACGCTACCGCTGCACCACCGCATCATTCGGTACGTTCTTTGATCACTATTTCATTATTCAGGTAGAACTTTGAAAGTGATGCACTAATCAACAGAATCAGAGCCTTTTGCAGTACAACCTATAAGGTTTGATGATCACTAAAGAAAATATAGCTTGTACGACATGATTTAGTGATGTAAAACACCACCAAAGTCCTTCCAGATGGAATTAGCTAGTATGGCATGTTTGTTTTTCTTGTATTTTCATCAGAAACTAATAAATTAATTCTGTCTCCAAGTTTTTTAGCATCCATACTAGAAATAGGCTTTAAAATATAGCTATGCATTTTGCTAAAAACAAGCACAGATATTATGACCAAGTTTGCAAAATTCAAACAATTTCACTATTGGACACTTCTCTGTAAATGTAAAGCTGACAGTGTGTTGAACTGCCACATACTGATAGTTACAATGCCAGCGGAATGTATCTCACTTCATACTATTTTATTGACTGGGGCTGGGAATGATCAGCCCCATCTGTAAGGTCCTTTTTTGTGCACTGCGTAAGGAAGAAAATAATCCATTGCAATCAGGTTCAGAAGTCTTTAGTGCATCTATCACCATAGCAACCAAGTGCAATGCAGTATGGTAAAGGTCAACATAACTAAAAGGACTCTTCAAATAATTTGCCACCAATGTAAAATTTATGGCCATGCAGTTCATGAAACAAGTAGCATTGAGTTGTTTACTAAAATGTTCTTGGAGTACTAGTTGTACAGCAGCTCCAGCCACTATAAACAGGCTGAATCAGAACCGGGGAGTTTACAGTGACTGTACAGGATGTCAGCATATGGAGGCAGACATGGTCATACCAATAGTATTGTATAGGATAATGGTATAACAGACAAGACACCACTCACCAGCTGTCCTGTCCACAACACTACAAGGGCTGCATACGAGTATGTGCACACAGCAAATCTATCCAAGCCATATTTTGATAAAATGCACAAGATGAACTTTAATGATTCACTGAGCTGTGTTGAGCTATGCCACAGACAACAAGGTATGCACAGCAAGTGAGTGTCACTTAAGGATAGGAAACACCATCTAGAAATTCTTTTGGTACAGTGCCGTAATGGCTGCAGTTGCAAGGAGATATATTTAACATATTCTAATCATCCATGTTGTGTCAAAGCCAATGGTATTGAGGGCAATACAGTTGCAAAAAGACAGTGATCAGGACTGTTGTAATGACATCTATGTTGAACTATGAGCAACACAGTATCATCCAGGTGCATGCCTTCACAACACAAAAACGCTATCAGAGAAAGTTGTTCATCTATTCAGTAAATGCTGCTGCTATGTGAAATTTTAACAGTTCTTTGCTGACTTATTTCTTGTATTTCTTCCTACCACTTGTTGTATTGAGTTTACCTCTTTAAAATGTTGGTACTCCTTAATGAAATTGATTAATTGAGTTAATTACCATGTAATTAGTGTACTATAAATGGAGTGAGGTATGGTTGTTTAAATGTTCTGATGAAGTCCATGTGAACGGACGAAAGTGCTTAACATTCTTTTCAGTAGCAATTATTTTTTAAACTTTTTCTGTTATTGGATATACTGCTTTGGAGCTCCGGACTACCTGGACCTTTTTGTTGGTTCTTATATCAACAGAAGATATTGATGCAGTACTTTTAGGACTTGATCTTTTGTGATAGCTGGAGGCGAGCCCGTTTCAAGTATATCTTGCAGGACAGATGGAGGGGAGAGAGGAGTAACGTTAGAGCTTAATTTATCAGTCAGTAGGTTAGCTATAACTTTAGCCTCAGTGTAGGTAACATTGTTCACAATCAGCTCAGCTCATTGCTGCATTTTGCTTTTGAGATTATGAACATTAACTAAAATATGCCTTCTGATTGCCTTTGGCTTGGGTAGCTATTTTAGTCTCAAACGTGGCTTTGGTGGATTTTATTAAGCTTCTTAGTTGCTTGGTAACTATGGTGGAAGGGATCTCTGTTTAAGTTTCTGTTTTAATTTATAGGAAACTGCTTTATGGTCAGACCTAACAAGTGATGAAAATATGCAAGGGATGGTGTAAAATGCTTCCATATTAGTAGGACAAGATCCAAGATGTTATTCCCCGTAGTGGGGACTCTAATTGTTCCAGGCATTTGTATTGACAAAGTCCAGGAATCCCTGTAGTGGTGGTGTAGGTTTCTCGGTCTATCACTTATTTTGAGGACAATGGGTGCAGGCAGAATGTTTGGAATTCTTACCCTGTCATGCTTGTGTGTTCAGTGGTCAGTGTGCATCCACAACTGCTTCATTTAGGTAAAGCAGAGCCTACTTGTACAAAATAGAAAGGTTAAAACACTCTGATGGCAAGGACTGTTCCTGCATCGCACAGTTGAAGTACAAGAAAAATGTAAACCAGCATTGAATAGTTCTTAAAAACTACATTTTCATTCACTTTGAAATTTCATTTATTGTAATAAATTTGCTGTCCATTAATGAATTCTGTGTTGTAGACCAAGTTGTGGAAAATTAGCACCAATACACTTTCTGTACAGTCAAAACGCTGCTGTTATTTTAAGATTAAAACGTTCACACATGCATAAAAACCCAGGTATACATGCATTACCATCTATTCCTAGGACAACCCTCTCCTTGTTCTCCTCAGAAACTTCAAATTTCCTTACTATGTCCAGACAGTATTCAGTTGTCACATTAGTCATCTGTATGGAGACAAAAGACAGTTTGACTCGTGATTTAATAGTCACATTCATGCTGCAGGTGATAATTTAAATACAAATTAAAATATGCTTTTGGTATCCGTTTTGATGGTATAATCCTATGCGCAGCCAGGAGTAAAACATGCAAATTAAATCCAGTACAAAACACCCACTTTCTGTTCTCTCTACAAATGCATAGGATTGCTCAAGCATATTAATTTAAATAAGAAAATGTCAGAAATGAACACAATACATATAATGCCATTTTAACAATTACTCAGAATGTTTTCTTAGCAGACAAGTACAGGTTGTACAAATGTCTGAATGGTAGTACTATCGTTAATGAGCAATTCTACTTTCAAGGCTCTTAAGCTATTGTTCTCATAAGATACCTGAAACAATTTTCAATGTCATTCAGTTATTCATCCACAGCTATGTATACTTTAATCATCCATCCATAACCCCTTTTTTTCCATTATTGCATTTGGAGTTTGGGGTCACTAACAATGATAATCATTTAGAGCTAATGTTTACATTAAGTATTAAGTACATTGCTACATAATAATAAGCAGACATAACATCTGATTTTCATACTAAATATGCTAATACAATAGGGTCAAACAGGCAAAACCCTGCCACAACCATAAATTTTGCTCTGACTAGATATAAAATGTCTGTAGTGTGAGACTGTACTGAAAAACTACATCCCAGGCTACCATGGATCGTCTGCACAAACAGTAAGATTTGGTTCCCACTGGCCTGTTTAGGTACGACATCACTAGGCTGTATGTAAATATTTGTAATGCTCCTGTTAAGTGCATTTACAAATGCAAACATTTTTTTTTTACATTTTGGTTTGGCTTATTTCTGTTCCAAAGACCCTGCACTTTTTATCCCCATGGACAATACCCCCTAAGCAAAGTCTAGAGACGTCTGTTGTTACAGACTGTGCTGGAGCTGGAAGGGAAAAAGGGAGATATGGATTCTGATGTGGTCTCAGCACCAAAGAATCTCCCTTCTCAAAAGCCCCAAAACTGGAATCTGGAATGGTAGGGGATGCTGATGTACAGACCATAATGATTCTAGGTACCACTCAATTTTATTCATGTGGAGTCTTTCTAAAGGAATCATAAGAATTACAGATGTCACGAGACCTAGAGTGTTCACCAATTCCCTTGATGAGATGGTTGTCTGAAAGGAAAAATTCAGGAATACATGTCTATACAGACCTACTTTTTCATGAGCAAGAAAAAAGCTATTTGAACTGGGGTATCAAGGAGGCACTCCATGAAATCAAACCTGTGAGGAAAAGAAACAAAAATTTTGTACGTTCTTCTGCAACCCTAGTCAGTGCAGCAGATCTCTCACCCATGACAAAGACTGCAGACACTTTGAAAACGACTGTGCAAACATTAGCATGTCATCTAATTAAGGAAATATGTGAATACCTTACAGTCTGCAGTACGCTGTCACTGGAGCTAGACATTTTGTAAATACCTTTAAGAGCAATAGATAATCCAAAAGGTAATGCAGAGAACTGATAGTATGATCCAGGCATGGACAACCTTATGAAACATCTGAAATCTGGAACTATAGGAATGTGATGATAAGCATCTTTTAAATTTAAGGTTGCAAGAAAATTTAAATGGGGAATGAGAGATAAGTTGTAAAGGGATGACACTGAAACTTTGCACTATCATACACTGGTTTAGAAAGAAAAGATCCATAACTGGTCTCCATGAATCATCTTTCTTTGACACCATAAACATTCTTGAGTAAATCTATTCTCATAGCTGAGTTAGAGGGATTGCTTCTATCATCCCCAGAGTCAGCAGGTGCTGAAAGACAAGAAGGAAGAGAGGAGTTTGCTCTAGCAGATGAGAAGGAATCTCTTCAAGACAAGGGAAAGACTCCCACAGCCATCTGTAACCGTGATGAATTACTTTCAGAACCCAACTGTCTGAAACTATTTTATGCCAAACAAAGAAATGGAGGTTCAGACTTTCTGAAAGCATTAAAGGTTTGCCAGGGAGAGAAGGTGGAGTGGAATCTAGTAGACAGTCATGCAGACTTGTTAAACTGTCTTTAATTCTGTGAGATTCTCCTTTCTACTTGGGACCTTCCTGCCATTACTTTGTAGAAAGTAACTTAGCAGCAGCTTACACTGTTTGCTTACTGTGCTTTTTGCAAAAGCTTCAAAAGGTTGCATTAAACCCCTTGACAAACTTGGAGAAGGAAAGCTGAAAAAATCTGTGAAATTCCCTGGATCTGCTTACTTCTCTCTCATCACTCTTTTTAATGACCTTTGTAGCAGATGGGCCAAAAACTAACACTATGTCTAAGGGAGAATTTGTCCTCAGAAAGTTTGAATGAAGTATGCAGCCAAGCAATCCTCTTCATAACAGTTCCAAATATAGCAGCCCCGTATGATGCATTAGCTGAATCAAAAGCATATTTTAAATAGTGGGGACCTACATGAAGCAAAGAAGAAATGGGATTACACAAAGATATTTTCCTTAGAAAGGGAAACAAAAAGAAGCAAGCATGAACTTTAACATACGAGTTTGACAACTGAGAACTCTAACAATTAAGCGTTGCAGAAGACTACACTTTTCTCCAAATTTATCTTAAGCTTCCCCATCCTTGCCAGAAGGGGAGGAATTGGTATTAATCAAAAGTTTGGCAGCAGCTGGGTTCACCACAATCACAGAGGGATCTGATCTGGGGTTAGAATATAACAACTTATAATACTGTGGAACTTTATATCCTCTATCTGCCTTTTTGGAGACAGAAGGGTCAGCTATCAAACAAGTCACAGGATGTATCAAATACATCCCTCCAATGTTAAAAGAACAGGAGGAATTGGCGTAGGTTCAGGAAATTTCAGCTGCAATAAATCATACTTCTTCAGAGACAGTGGAATGTCATTATTTTCCAACTAAACAACTGATTCATTCTGGAAATAATTTAGGGAAAAAGAGAAGCCTTAAAAGGGACTAAAAGAAGCTACACTTTCTTCAGAATTGGAATGAAAAACCTGAGGAGGAAAAAAATATATTGTCCATTTACAATCACTTTGTGGTGCAAAATCTTGAACTTCATCACAAAATGAAGAAACCCTTTTTCTTTTGCCAGAAAGAGCAGAACTGGAAGTGTCAAGAGCCTAAACTAAACTCCGAGCCAAGCCCAATATTTCACTCCTTTCCAAAGTAAATAAGACAGAAGAAGACATATATCTTATGATTTTTGCTTCTTTTTGACAGGAATTTCTGAAGAAGCACACACTTATGCCACGCAAAGTCTTCATAAGGACATGTGTTCCACTCTGACTAGGAAAGAGATATTTCCTTCTCCTCCTTCCAGGATCAGAAAGACTAGTTCTCCCTTCCTGCCAAGGGCACTCCAAAAGCTGCAGAAGACATGTCTTACCCCTGGATCCACAGTGCCTGTAGGGATTACACCAGAGGGAACCAAGAAAAAAGAATAGTCTGAGGAACTAGAAATGGGCATAGCAGCATCATCCATTTGTGACTAAGGAACTTTCACAGTCAGTTGTGCTGACAAAGGTTGTTTATTTTCCTCTTTCTATGGCTGGAAGAAGGAAGAACTGAATAACTGGTAGGCAGTTCCATAGTAAAGTTGAAAAAGAGGCCTGATTCATGGAGAAGCCTTGGCAGCAGTAGTCAGTAAAACAAGTCAGTAGTAAAAAAAAAAAAAAAAAAAAAAAAAAAAGGTTCTTCCATCAAAAAACACATTTAAGAACACTTTAAACACTTACTCCAGCCCTAAAAGTAAAACAACACATCCTTTTACCAAGGAAAAAGTAGTTTTGAATTAGTTTTATCAACATTTTTCCACAAAAGAAAAAACTTAACATTCCTGTTTATAGGTCACTAAAAGTCAAGCGACAGTCTATAAAAACACCTTTTTTCCCCAGTATAACTAATTTCACAGAAAAAGACAACTTTAAGTCATAAAATTAAAAACAGGATTTTTTCCCCAAAAGAGACATTATCTGCCCAGCAATGGAAAGCATTAACTGATTGTTAATCCTAAAAAGCCCACAAGAGGACCTTTCTTTTGTATCAGTAAAGCTCTGCAGGGCTTGGTGCCCCAAATCACTGTTTTTTTTTTCAAGCTGACTAATGGTTTAGGTGCATGGAAGGAGCCCTTGAAGCTTTGGATGCATGTTGGCTGTTATATCATTAGCAGGATATAAACCACATAGCTATGGCTACTGCAGCAGTGGTGAAATGATGAATGTCTCCACCCTCTTTTAAGCTGTGGACTAGTGTGAGTCTTCTCTCCTTAGATAGAGTGGTTTCACTGAACTATGCAAACTTTTTTGCTTTTACTATGGCTCTCCTCTTCTCAGGGATACACTGCACTCCTAAACAGGCTCTTGTTTTCCACACTTTTTTATGTCTGGGAAACTGTAGTTTGATGGCCTGACCTTCCAAATGAAAGTCTCATGTACTTTCTGTGTATATACACACACACACACACACACACACACACACACACACATATATATATACATATATATATATATATATATATATATATATACACACATACACACACAGATATATCTGTGAACATTTAGACCTTATGTCAGCGAGGGGGACTTAAAGTTATCTAGAGCTCCTCACTGGAAAATCTCTTCTTGCTGCATTGCTACAGCTGGAAATTTCTGCAATCCTGTAAAGGTGCAACTGTATATAATGGACGATATTTCCAGGTAGACTAAGCTTGATGAGGTACACCACAATGTAAATATACAAACAACTGAAGAAAATCCTTCTATGCTTCTGCAGTCTTTGCTTGTTTGTGGCAGCTAGCGTCAGATGTCTATCTATACACAGTGTTACATGCCTTCAAATGAGCCAAAAGAAATTACTCATCAACCTCTAGTTAACATCATTAGACATTTCCTAGCCCAAACTCTTAAAATGTAGCAATCCTTCAAGATTATTGGAGCATGATAAAAATTACAGTTATTTTCTTACCATAACAATAGAGCCATGCTGTCTGATTTTCGTCCATGGGTTGTCTCAGCACAGACTCTGTTGCTTCTTCTTTCCAGGGCTCTGACTCCTCACCTACCTATAATTCCCTCCACTTCACTTTCGTGTCTCAGATAGTTTGCCCCAGTAAAATAATCTACAGCAATCATATGCAAGACTAAACCTAGCACACAGGTATAAAGGTAGGATTGGAAGGCAGTCCTTCAGGACTGCTGCCAGACAGGGTGTACCAGAGAACTACCCAGTCACCAGAAGCCCTTTTGTGTCAATTCGGAAGGGGAGGGAGGAAGGTTGGGACGGGCAAAAAACAGGTAATATGGATCTATCCTTATGGTAAGCACATAACTTTCGTATCCAGTATTATCTATTTTTGTCTGATTCAACCATGGGACAGATTTCCAAGCCATTATACCTGGGTGGTATCAAGTGAAGACATTCCTGAGAGTGGTGTTACCAAAGGAAGAGCATGATCTGGAATGTACATTCAGGTTGTAGTCAGTTATAAAAGTGTGAACTGCTGACCAAGTTGCAGCAGCCCAAATATCATCAATAGCTAGTCTACTGGAAAAGGCTGTTGACAGAGTCTCAGGTTTAGATTGAAGAGACCTGCCCTTTTTTCCTGCAGACTAAAGAAATGCAGTCTGATAACCATCTGGAAAGAGTAAGCTTAACAACTGCTTTGTTAATTTAGACTTTCAAAAGGCAACAGACAATTGATCAGATTTTCTGAATTGCTTAGTCCTATAAAACGAGAACTTAAATTGATGATGAAAGTCCAGTATATGTGATATGTATTCACCTTTCAGAACAAGCAGGAAAATGCAGTGCAAAGAGCACAACCATGCCAACAAATTCACTAAAAATAACAGCATTGAAGGGATACTGAGGCTGATAAAAAGCTGCATTCACCTTTTTGGATTTGGGAAAAATACACTGGCAGATTTACTGACTGATTTACATTGTCTCGCATGCCACCTTAGGAAGGAAGGTTGCTTTAGTTCTCAAGGAAACTCTATCTTTATGAAATACCAGACAGGGAGGCTTGCAGGCAAAGTACAGTTGTGTACACTTACCATAAATGTAGATGTTCGAGTGTATTCACTGTTGCAGTCATCACACTTGGGTTATCTGCCTGCAGGTAGGCCTCAGTCGGCCCGAATACCAGAGACTTAGTATTTTTGCGTCAGTTGCTGTAGTTTCAGGACTGACATCAGGTTGTCAGGGGTAAAAAAACAGGCAGCCGATGCCATTGCATCAGTTTTTCTTGCCCCCAAATAGGGAGCTAAGTTATGGTGGAAAAAACACCACCAGTAAAAAGTCAATACCAGTAGCCCTGAAAGGGGTGAATAAGATAAATAGAGAAGGGGAGAGAGAGAGAGAGACAATGGGGCTGGAGGGTGGGAAACCAGGACTGCAACAGTGAATACACTCGAACATCTACATTTATGGTAAGTGTACACAACTGTACTATGTTCTTGTTTCACTGTTGCAGTCATCACACTTGGGTTTATTCCCAAAGCTGAAGAATTGGTGGAGGCAATCAAGAAGAGTTGGGGCTGGCTAGAATGCCCTGCAGGACTGTAGTTGCAAAACATGCCCTGGATTTGAAAAGATAGGCAGGTGGTAATGCTTGGTGAAGGTGTTAACAGAACTCCAAGTAGCAGCTTCCAGAATGTCCCTGGGTAGGGACTCCTCTGAGAAAAGCTGTAGAGGTTGAAGTTGCCCTAGTGGAATGTATTCTGACCCCCTGAGGGGGTGGTTTCCCATGGGGTTTGTAACAGAAATGGATGTGGTGTGCTATCCGTTTGGAGATGGTCTGTTTAGATATGGCCTTGCCCTCTTCCCCTGGTGCAAAGCTGACTAGTAACTGGTCAGATTTCCTGAAGGGCTTAGGCCTATCAAGGTAGAATCTGAGCTGTCTGTGCACGTCTAGAGAGTGTAGGATCCTTCCCTCCTTATTTTGAGGATTAGGGAAAAAGGTGGGCAAATGGATAGACTGGTTGACGGCCACACTGAACACAACTTTAGGCATAAAGGTAGGATTAGTCCTGAGGGAGACCCTGTCAGAGTGAAAAATAATGAAGGGTTCCACAGCCATAAGTGTTTGAAGCTCTGACACTCTTCTAGCTGATGTGATGGCCAGAAGCATGGCTGTTTTCCAAGAGAGGAATTTTAACTCTGTTGACACTGCAGGCTCAAAGGGGGGTAGCGTGAGCTTTTCCAGCACAAAGTTAAGGTCCCAAGCAGTGGTGGGGGCTCGTCTTGGTGGCCTTAAGTTGTTAGCCCCTCTCAAGAACTGTTTGATGAGAGAAGAGAGGTGGCTCAGTGCTGTAATGAGCAGAGATGGCAGAGGCATGGATCTTAATGGAAGAGAAGGATAGGCCTCTGTGGAGTAGGTCTGCTAGGTAATCCAGGATGAGAGGTAAGGAGGGCTGTGCTGTATCAGCTCCTTTAGAGTGAGCCCAGGAACAATACCTTTTCCACTTATCAGCATAGGATTTCCTTGTACTGGGTCTTCTGGCATCACAAATGACATCCAGCACCTGCTTGTTTAGGCTAGCCACTGGAGGAGAATTTAAGGAATAAGCCAGGCTGCAAGGTTCAGGGTCTCCAGTTGTGGATGCAAGATCTGTCCCTCCTGCTGAGTGAGGAGGGTTGGGATCTGGGGAAGGTGCCATGGTGGCACCGTTGACAGACTGCACAGTAGTAGGTACCAGTGTTGGTGTGGCCAGTCTGGGGCAATCAGTATTGCCCTTGGTTTTTACTGCCTTATCTTGAATAGTACTCTTGTAAGAAGAGGCAGAGGGGGAAATGCGTAGATTGAGAGGTTTACCCACTGGAAGGATAGGGCATCTACTTTCCAGGCCTTGCTGTGAGGTACCCTGGTGCAGAACTTGCTAAGCAGGTGATTGTAGGGGGAGGCAAATAGGTCCACATTTGGGGTACCCCATTTCTGGGTTAAAAGGCTGAAGGTGTTGAGGTTTAATTGGCACTCGTGGGGGTTTAGGAGATTTCTGCTTAAGTCGTCTGCCAGAGAGGTTTGTTTGCCTGGCAAGAATTGAGTTTGCAGGTGAATCTGTATATCCAAGGCCATGTTCCAAAGGTTCATGGTTAGCCTGCAAAGTGGATATGAGTGGGTACCCCCCTGCTTGTTGATGTACCACATCACTGTAGTGTTGTCGGTCTTTATTAGAAGGGTCCCTGGTGAAAGTAGGGATCTGTAGGCTGTCAGTATGTGTTGAACAGCTAACATTTCTTTCTGGTTGATGTGCAAATTAATTTGGTTTGGGCTCCAGTGGCACTGAATGCACCTGCCATCCAGATGTGCACCCCAGGCATAGTCTGATGCATCTGTGGTTAGGGTCTGGGTGGTGTGGGTTGTATAAAGGGAAGTCCCTTGTTGTGGTTGCATGCTGCTGCCCACCAAATAAACTCTGTCTTAAGACAAGGTATGATAGGTATAACAGTTTGCAGGTCCTGAGAATGTTGGCACCAAAGACTTTTTAAGTACCACTGAATTTTCCTCATATGCAGTCTGGCATATGGAATTAGTAAAATGCAGGAGGCCATGAACCCTAAAGCCTGCAGGATTTTCCTTACGGATAGCTAAGTTCTAGTGGCCATTTGAGAGAAGTAGCCTGTCAGATAGGCTTGTTTTTTGGAGTAAGGAATGCCATCTGGGATGCTGTGTCCAAGCTTGCTCCCAGGAATACAATTTTTTGACTGGGGACTAGTTTTGATTTCTTTTCGTTGATAGTGTACCCCAGGGAGGTTAGTAGGTCCTTTACAGATGTCAGGTGCTGTAACAGCTTTTCCGGACTGTCTGCCTGAATCAGGCACTTGTCCAAGTAAGGGTATATTTGAATCTTTCTCTGTCTGCAGTAGGCAATGGCTGGAGCCAGGCATTTTGTGAAGACTCTGGGAGCAGTGGATAAGCCAAAGGGAAGTGCAGAGAACTGATAATGCATAGATCCTGCCCTGAAATGTAGACATTTCCTGCAGGAGTCCCTGATAGGGATGTGCAGGTAGGCTTCCATTAGGTCTAGGGTGGCTAACCAAGCATCTTTGGACAGCATAGGGAGAAGTTGCTGTAGGATGAGCATTTTGAATTTTGGTACCACCAGAAAGGTGTTTAGAATGGATAGATCTAAGATTGGGCACCAGGTGCCCTCTTTTCTGGGTACTAGGAAAAGTCTGGAATAGAAACCTTGGCCTACCAGGAAAGGGTTGAATTGCCCTTACGGACAGCAGGGATTGAAGTTGGTTTTGTGCCCCTGCCCACTGGTTCAGAGAAAGGTCTGGGAACCCTTCTGGGGTTGGCAGCATGTGGAAATAAAATTTGTACCCTTGAGATACTATGCTGAGGACCCACTGACAAGGGAGCCCGCAGGATTTTTTGCAGGGGGGGGGGTGCAAACCCAGAGCCCCGCCCACACAGCCCCACCCCCTCCACCCACACAGCCATTCCAGTGTCCCATTACTTGGATATTTCTCCCCATTTGTCATAGACACTGTTCAAATCTCTCAGTGTGCATACTGTTTTATGCTTTACTTCTACAATGATTACAGATATTTGGATTTCATTTACAACTTTTATTTCAAATTTTATAGCACAAACACTGACAGACATTTACTAAACCTAAACAAAGCAATAGTCTTACAATGAAAACAGACTTAGCATTAAAACTTCTCTACCTTTGAAACTCACATTCACTGAAACAGCATTGAAACTCACATTCAAAGAAAATGCATCTGGCCAGTGGCAGGTTAAGTTTACCTTTGGGCTGTTTTCAAACCATAGGCCCTTGCACACATTTTTTAGGGCCATGCAAACATTCTTTGATTCACCTTACTGAATGTATTAATTATAATATATAAAATGAATTATATCCCTTGCATAATACAGCACCACTTGTTAGAGTGTGTTTTAAATTTATAGTTTTGAACATTTTTCCACTAAGCAATGAAACAAAACATACAAACCAATAACGACAGAGTGCCCAATTCAGAACATTTCAACCATAAAAGGCCACTCAAACGTCTGCCATTACAATCCACCAATATCAGTCAATATACACAATCTCCGCAGAAGTAAAAGTCATCTGAATAACTCCACATTAAAGATATCTGAAACTAATGAAGATGTTGTTGCTAGAAAACAACTTTGTATTTCAGTGTTTCATCTACAAATTCAGTGCCTGCTGCCCTCAAAAGAATAAATTGCCTATGCTACATTAAAAAAATAGTAAGCTGGTATATTGCAACAGGAAATGGCTGGACAGATTCATAGTTTCTAGGCATCTCATTCAGACAGCATCATACTCAGGACTGCAGCACCCCACCCCCTTAAAATACAAAATTGGTTTGCTGTGGGACTAGAACCTACAGCCCTCTACATCAAGATACAAGGATGCTACCTGCTGTGTTACTAACACTGCTTTAAAATTCTATACCACAATCATGATACCATTTGCTAAACAAAACAGTTGCACATTTTAAGCAGACTTGGCATGAGCAGCAGTAAACTTCTCTTCCCTTGAAGCTCACAATTCCTTGAAAATAAATTCCATCTGCTAACTCTAACTAGGGCATTACACACAGACACACGCACGCACACACACGCACACTCACACACACGCACACACACACGTACGCACGCACACACACACACACACACACACACACACACACACACACACACACACACACACACACACACACACACACACACACCTCAACCTCTTAGTGCAAAAAATCTGGACAAAGCTTAAAATAAATAGGGACAGATTATAAATATTGCTCTCATGAACCTAGAAAATTGCTAGAACAGGATTTGCGTTAGCAAGCATTTTTCTAAAGGGTATGAAGTCTAAAACTCAAATGCCTATTATTTAGTTACTTCAATCCTTTTTAGGAGGAATATGGGGCAGAAATCTGGACATTCTGCAAAAACCTGGACAACTGAGGGATATGCTACCTCCCTCTTATACATAAAGACACACACACACACACACACACACCTCTCAATCTCTTCACACAAGAAATCTAGACAAAGCCTGTTACAATGTTGGGGACAAAGGTCCAAAATTAGGGACACATTTAGAATGTTACTAGAATAACAGGATTTGTGTTAGAATGCATTTTCTAAAGGACATTAAGTCTGAAACTCAAATACATGTCATTTAGCAACTTTAATCCTTAGCTCATCCCACTGATTTGTCAAAAAAAAAAAACAGATTTTTTATGAAGAACAGATCAAAAATATAAGGCAAAAATCTGGACATTCTGTGAAAATTTGTAGAGTTGAAAGGTATAACACACACATACATCCCCCTACCTCCTTAGAAAGTGGATAGGACAACAAGGTTTGCATTAGTATGCATTTTCAAAGGATATGAAATCTAAAACTCAAATGTTTGCCATTATTTTCTGATTTCAATCCTGAATGATTTGCCAGAAAAAAACAACATAATTTTATGAGAAACTAACTGAAAATATGAGTCAAACATCTAGATAACTGTGAGGTATGACCCCCCGTTACACACACTCCTTCCCCCTCTTACTTACTTACACACACCCCAACCTACCTCTTACACACGCACGCACACACACACACACACCTACCTCCCTCTTCCAAACACACACACAGACCTGCTTACTTCTTACACACACAAACACACCTCTACCTCCCTCTTACAAACACTGAGATTTGTGCACTACCCTGGTACACAAATACATATATAAATAAATACATGAATAAATAAATAAATAAATAAATAAAAAGGGTTCACATAGTTATTAATATTAGTAACATCTTGGTTGTTCATATGAAGCTCAGAAAATATAATCTTTATTCAATTTTTTTAAAAATAATTTAGCAACTTGGCTGCACACCTTCAAGAGGTTCTCAGACCATATTTATATCAAACACAATAAATACTGCTAAGAATTCCAGAGGAAACAATCAGAAAGTAATCAGAAATTAAATAAACTAACAGTGAGATTAGACAATTACACAAAATGTTTCTCTGAAATAAACATGAAGTAAAATAAATAAAGCAAACTAACAAATATATAAATAACCTTTATTAAAACTTTTTAAAATCGACTGGCACCTTGGTTTATGCCCTTACAAACCTGTAGAACTGATTTATACCTTTACAAACATGTAAAATTATATTTAAATCATGTACATTAAATACTGCTAGGAATTCCATGGGAACAGACCAACAGCTGACAAAATTAAACAAGCTAATAGTGAGATTAATTAAACAAGTACAACAAAAATCTCTCAAATAAACTCAAATAGGTGAATGAATGAATAAGTATTAACCCAATTAATAGGTACAAATTCCGTTTCATAATTTTGTTATATTTTAAATGTCGTTACTAATTACTTATTTAATCTATTTGGGTGAAGTGTCTCATAAATATTAATCATGCCCCTTTCTTTATTAATACATCATAAACATTTAAACATCTACACTGAATATGTGCACATATATATAAAAAAATATGATATTCACAATTCTGATGATACTTTTGCTGGGAATATAGTGATTGGATTAGATAAGGAGAAAATGTAATGTTCATTATATCCATTTACACCCTTGTAGCAGTAATATATTATACCTATGAAACTATAACCTCAGAAAAACTTGCTATTAATAATGCCATGTCTGGGGAGCACAATAAATTATTTGCTAGAATAAATGAATCTGCATTCTGTTACTGTACTGTAACAAACCTAAGTAGATGCAAAGCTTTAAATGGTTGCACAGAGATGCAAGGATTGCTAGATTTAGACAGTATGGTCATGCTAATAAAGGGGAAGTGTGTATGTAAAAGAAAAACCTTACTATCAAAACTATTATAGTAACATCCATTCATGGGGATGAGAAACAATATCTCATTACTAGAAGACCGGAGTTCTGCTGTGGTGACCCCTAACCGGGAAAAGCCGAAAGACACAACAACATTCAGCAAGGAATACAAACCGCATTTGGTAAGGTAGTTCATCTTTTTGCTGTAGTACTCAATTTAAATCATGATATGGTAGTAAGGAAAGATTTTCCCCACTTTAGAGATTTGTGGAAGCAGCAGGAAGAAGGCATACACACATTACAAACACACAAACACAGTCACAGTGCATTAAAAATGTACATGCTCATGACTCAGATATGCTGAAAGGAAAGAGGAACAGGCCGAGAAAATGGATATAGTGCTTTCTAGGTCTTTCTTTACAGAAGAGTCTTGTAGTCCTTTGTCACTAATATGGAAAGTGAAATATTTAAATCAGTGACATGAATGATGATAATTAAAATTCTTTGAGAGCTAGGGTTCACATCACGAAATGCTAAAATGATATAATGATCTTAGTTATTTTTCAAGTTATAAAGTTAATTCAAGTCTTTATATCTTTATACCTGTAAGGCACATAGGAATAATCTCATTACCAATAATAACATATTGTAGTTCAGTTATCAACAGTATGTTACTCACTATGTTAAGTTAAAAAACAGACTATGCATTTTGACAAAGTTGTTCTATATACAGCATTGCTGGCAGTCAAACCTCCTGCAAGTGTATTAGACAGGCACATACTGAAACATCTAGAGTATTAGCATAATCACTGATAGCTGGAAGAAGACATTTTCAAGTCACTTCTGCCACAGAAATGTTGCATATTCCCTTGCTTCCTTGCAAAACCAAAGACAACTTAATGGTACCATCAAAACTGACTCATCTATCCACCACCAACAACAATACAGTGTGCATGAAGTTAAATGTTACCTGGTATTAATTTACTCCATAGCCATTTTTCTCAGAATATTGATGCTATGCTGGTCTTGATACATGACTAAGCAGCTTTGGCGTGCAGCACAGCACAACACAGAATCATTAATATGTAATGTGCCATGACACAGCAAATGTCTTGGAATACCCTCTATGTATACATAGTGTTGTGTGCAACTAAATTCCCTTACCTGACTTTACTTGACGTGAAGGCAAAAGCAATTACAAATAGCGAAATAGAGTGGGCATGGAATTCCCTTACTTACTGCAGCATTAAACACAATTCTCTTACCAAACGACGTGAACAGTAATTTCAAATAGTGCTGGTGAAGAGGAACAGGACGTCTGCACACACAGACATGATGCGACCGGACCAGCAAGCTATGGGACCGTTCTTAAAGAAGAACTCCCTTAAATTTTTTTTTTTTTTTTGGTTATTAAAAGAAAATTAATCTCCCGCCTACCTGCCCGTTCCAGGGGGTGCAAGTGCACCCCCTTGCACCTGCCTGCGGGCGCCCATGCCCACTGCTCAGTTTTGATGGAGGTCCAGTTTTTTGCATGGTGGGCAAGTTTTCCTCCTAGGGGCACAAGTAATTGGGCAGAGATGAGGAGTGGAGCTGAGAAGTCATTGTGAATTCTTTCCGTAAAGGGATGGCTTAGCACTCCCTGTTTTAGAAGTGGAGGTACTCCATTGCTTAAATCTCTGCATACCCTGAGACTGTAATCTGGTGGGGGTCTGTTTCCCCTGGGTCTACTTTGAGATGGCCTTGAGAGGGCTGGAAAGGACCAATGTTTCGAGGGGCAACGCCTACGGAATCTTGGAGGCTGCACTTGCAAAAAAATCTTTGACTGTCTGCATAGACAGCCTTTTCTTCCATCTTTTTTAAAACCTCTTCTGCTTTGGTGCCAAACAGATTGTCCTTGTTTAAAGGAGCGTCCAGTAATTTTGACTTGACATGGTCTAGCAAGGTCTGATCCTTAAGCCAAGCATGCCTTCAAGTACAGAACCTGTGACAGCCGCCCTGCAAAATGTTTCTAGGGCATCAAACCCACATTGCAGGGTATGTTTGCTGACTTGGCTTGCAGAATGCATAAGCTCCTGTAATTCTTTATTTTCTGCAGAGTCAGGAAAGGTAGATAATTTCTGCTTAATAAGTTCTATAGTATGTTGCTGATATTTCAGCATGTGGAACTGACAATTCAATGCTCTAATGGCAAGAGTTGCACAGGTGTATACTTTTTTACCCCATCTGTCTAAAGCTCGGGAATCCCTATCTGAAGAGGTGGGATTCTTAGCTGTAGTTGCGTTTATTCCTTTAGGTCCTTGGGAGATGACCTCTGGGTCAGCAGTAGTATTTTTGAAAAGAAATTTGTGAGAGTCAGGGACTCTATAGTACCTGTCAGGTTTCCTTGGAGCAGGGGGTAAAGTGTCAGGAGTTAAACTGGATTCCATAAATACATCATCCACAACATCCAGAACAGGAGGGGATAGCTAAGGGTTTGTGCTGTGGTAGATCTAAAAATTCCTCGAGTCTCTTTTTGGACTGAGGATAATCCTGGCATTCCCAGTAGAAATGCTCTCTCAAAGTATGTAGGGTTTCACCAAAAGAAAAATCCTCTGGAGGGGAAGGAGAGGGAATGGATTCCTCTGCATCTGAATCCTCATCGGCAGATAAAGGCATGTCTTCGTATTCAAAAACCTCAGAGTCGTCTGACTCTTGATCAGTTAAAGCTGCTGGGGATAGGTCTCTCTTTAGTTTAGCAGGGGAAGGGTGGCTTCCCCTAATCAGCATGATCAGGTCTTCTGCCATTTTAAGCATTTGAGATTGTGGCAAGGAAACAGGTGCTTGAATTGGGGTCGTCAGTTTTTTAGGCGTAGCTCGTACTCTAGGCCTTAGAAACTCTGTGGTTTTAGAAAGAACTGAAGACGAAAGAAGTCGTCGGTTTGTTTCGAATATCAGTAATGCAAAGAACTTCCTCAGAAGCCTGTGCCTGCACAGCGGCTCCGGACCCATCCAAGGTAGAGACATCTGCAGGTTCCATAGTCAAAGAAGAGTCCCGCGGCATACCGGACTCCGAACGGGTCTCGGTAGTGGGGTGCGACTCCATCTATGCAGGCATCAGGGGCTGTGAAAGCACCTCACTGAGTACCAGCGAACTGGCGACTAGCTTAACGGAAGCATTGTCGGCAGTTTTGGACCAGTGCGGTCTGTCTCTGTCTTTATCCTTACACTGTTTCAGAAGATCAGTAGTTGGATGACTTACCGAAGCCATTTCGGAATACGGAGATCGAAAACAAAAGTATTTAGCTACAATAAGGGCCCGACAATGAATAGTTCGGGCATTGAGCAAAGCACAAAACTGACAGTGAGGTACATCGTGGTCTGGGCCTAAACAGGTGACTCAGTAAGAATGGAAATCATGGTGTGGTATTTGCTTTTCACAGGTGAGACAATTGTTGACTTTTTCTGACATCTGTTAGAGCAAGAAAAAAGGATACCCAATGGGGTACTTAGCTTTAGAAGACTTCAGGATGATTCAATTTCGAAAATGAAACTCGGGTAGCAGCCAACTGGCACTCATGCGAACTGCTTCTGCTTCAGGCTCCTCGGCAAGAAAGACTGATGTAATGGCGTTGGCTGCCTGTTTTTATAACCCTGATGACCTGATGTCAGTCCAGAAGTGACAGCAAGCGACGCAGAAATACTAAGTCTCTGGTATATGGGCCACTGAGGGCTACCTGCAGACAGATAACCCAAGTGTGATGACTGCAGCAGTGAAACATGAAAAACATCTGCTTGCATCCCTGAAATCCATCTGGGTAATGTAACATCCATCAGAAAATTTGTTTTCCAAGAGAGAAACTTAAAATCAACTGATACCGCTGGTTCAAAGGGTGGTTGAGTTAATTGTAGAAGAAAAAAAGGCCTTCAAGACTGTTAAAAAAGCTAAAGAGTTGTCATTCTAGCCTACGTGGAAACTTGAAATAATGGCCATTTGCGCTTTGATACCTGAATAACTACAGCCACTGTGGAAAGTTCAGACAAGAGTTCTAAAATGGGAGGAACAGGAGCAGAAAAGGGATCTAAACCTTTCGATCTAGGCCAAATGCAAAATGCCTGCCATTTCATATTGCAGATCTCATTACCGGATTGTTTTTTGAGAAGTTGATATGATCTGAACAACCGAAGTTAGGAGCCTGGCATCTCTGGCTAAGATTAGGCTAAGATAAGCATCTTTGGCTAAGATTAGAATTGGAGGAACCAAGCAGTCAACTTCATTGATTTCTAGTCCGGAACAGCCAGTCCAGATGGGTGTGTTAATAGCGTTGGTTAATGGTCCAACATCCATAATGGATGAACTAGTTGAAGCCACAGGAAGGGGAATCACATTTGTTGTGGCCAGAAGGGAAATATGAGGGGCACTCAACTTAGGATCACTCTGGCCTTGCTCATTCTTGCTCACTGTGTGAATTTGTTCATTAATGGCAGTGGGTGAAAGGCATAGAGGAAACATGGGGGCCAACTGTGGACCAGAGCAACCCTCTGTGACTGTCCCTGTGGAAGGATCAGGGCAAAGTAACTGCTGCAGCTTTTGTTCAGGTAGGATACAAACAGATTGCAGCAAGGCTGGCCCCAGTGACAAAAAATCATGGTTGGCACTGTTGGATTGAGGGACCACTCATAAGACTTTAAGATAGCTCAGCTCAATTTGTCCACCTGGTATATCCACCATTATCAGAAGACATCGCCCACTGCCAAACTCTTATGGCCTTCAACACAGGAGATAGGAACATCATCCTCCTTGGTTGTTGATGTACCAGCCTACCAACATGTTTGTTTGTACAGACATCACATCCTTGGGGTGGAGCGATCAGATCCAAAACATATGTGTCAGAAGGGTGGATTGGGAACGGAGAAGGAAAAGGAGGGGTTGCTGCCCCAAAACTCAGTACGTTCCCAGGGGATGGTACTGACAGAACCTCAAGCTGGATCTGCATTTTAAGGAACTTTCTCATCCTGTCCACATCTTATTTGGTTAGGCTTCTGGATGATTGGGAGTAAGATGTCACTGAAGGTGGTCTCGAATATCTCCATTCCTGGAGAATGGGAAACTGTAACCTCAGACTCTCTAACACTACTATTTATACAATTTGCTAACTCGCAGTCTATTAAATATAACTTAATTAAAAAATGTGTTACAAAGTGCTTGCATTGAAATAGAAAAAACACACATGCTATACTAATACCTATAAAACACTATACTGAAGAATATACTATGAAGAAACCCACATTAAGTCAACAAGTTTATCACCTAGCAAGCCTAACTATTCGAGTAGTAAAATCTAACTCTAATCATGAAAACTGGAGATAAAAGTCTCTCAGTAAGAGGAGTATACAAATATAGAAAACTGCTGCAGAACGAATACTGGTATTAAATAGCCCTCGCAGACATGACTGAAGTCTTCAGGTGGCAAACGAGATCTGAGGTACTAAGGTGAAGGGAAGGGAAATCTGAGTAGGGAAGGAGTCAGAGACCTGTAACTGAGGAGCTTCAGAGTCGGTGAAGAGGTCAGATCTGATGAGATCAGACAACCCATTTTCTTAAGAATACAGTAAAGTTTACACAAACAGTACACAGACGCACAAAACAGCCCACAAATTAGCTCAGTGTTAAAATTAGAGGTCCCTGACAGAGACTTCTGATATTCATAAAAAAAATAAAAGGTTTCTTAAAGGGGAAATGCTGCTCAAGTCCAAAATAAAATATACAGTATATGTATTTTTATATGGGCAACAAATCTGTGTGGAAGGGTTCCCAAAGGGGAATTGTACACCAGAAACAAAGCCAGAAGTTGGCTGCTGCTCCTGTGAAGTATCTGAGCTGTTTCTTCTCAAAGCAGCAAGAAAGTACTGATGAAATCTTCATGCTGACTGCTGATTTTCCACCAGACGGCTGTCCAATCAGCAGTCAGACTGAAGGTATAACAGGGAGACAGAGCTTTTTGAAGCTGTCTGGTTGTTGTGTCCTGGGCACGATACAACCCATGTAGCCTAAAAGTTATTGCAACAGTGAGAATGATGAACATCACAAAATGCAAGGAGGAGCACAAATCAAAACAGTAGCATATAAATTTCAGAAAAATTATACACACAGTAACAGAAGCAATAAAATGAGATGGACAGTACTATACTTAGGACAAGACAAAAAAGGAATGTGCACACTCCATAAGAAAAGAAAACAAATCAGAAGTGAATGCAATAGAAAGAATGGGAAAACAAAATGCTGACACATTCGCAATCATCAATAAGGATTTTAAGTTAACACATTTTTACATTTAAACCTAAACCATGTTTAAAAACAGCATAATCAGAACTACATCCATATAACTTAACTGTTTCCAGTAAAACGATACTAAAAAGATGTGATAAGTACAAATGAACTAATAAAGATAAAATTCTGTTTTATAAAGTAAAGGGCCAGCATTGCTAAGCTACCCAAGGGAAAAATAGATTCTGTCATCAAAAAGATGCTAAACTATATTATGGGACTATAAACTCCTACTTAACATACAGATAAGTTAAAGAATTCTGAAATAAAGTTGCACACTGAGTCAAATATGAAACAAAAACTCCAGCTATACAGGAGGATTTACTATTGATTAAATAAAACAAGATGACTAAGAGATAATGCAAATTAAATAAATGGATATGATAGAAAATGTAACAGTTTGCACACTGTGGATATCTCCTACAGTCATGACTGAAAAACCTGAGGAACTATATGTCCATTTAACTATACGACAAAGCAAGTTAATCAGCACCAAGAGAATGCAGTGTTGCATTAACCATAGCAGATCATTATGGAATAAATGAAGCAGAATCATAACAACCTTGACTTTAATTCCGAATGCCATCAGGAAGAACTACATCAAGAAATCTGAAAAAGCATCTGCTTCTCAAGACTTTCAGCTCTGAGAAAATATAAAAGACTGATAACTAGATTGTGCCTGGAGCACACAGCACTAAAGCCCTGATCATGGCCCTGATGACCAGAGCCTGATTAATAACTGGGAAGCATGACAATAAAGGCAGGGAGAATGGGAAGACATATTCAAGACAGAAGGCAGTATGCAAGACGGTCCTCCACTGAGCTCAGACTTCCACCAGAACTGAGCAAGAATGTTGGGGTAAAAGGCAGCAAAGAAAGTATGTCCACTCTACGAGTCCAGGGCATAGAATTAACTCAAGCCACTCCACACCAACCACTGAGCTTGATGCGTCAGCATACTACTATAAAAAAAAAGCTGAACCCCCACAGGATGATGGCACTATTCCCAGTAGTTTGGCCCGTGTCCCGAGAAACAAGAGAAAAATGAATGGGCCAACTGTGCAGCAGAAGAGAAGCTTGATGGTCAGAGCTGGTGATGGACCAAAAAAAGACTGAAAACCAGTGTAAGCTTAGCTCCAGCTTGAAATTTAATACAGTAGATAACATCAGGCAAAAACAATGTAAAGAATTACAGTGACAGCATGAGTATGTATATTAAAACAGCAAACATGCATGACATGATACTGCAGGAAGTACTAGAAAAACTATCATAATGCAACATAAACTAAGTACGAGTCTTAACAAATCAGTGGTCAATTTCCACAGTCTCATTTCTTTTTTGTAAAAAATTTACTTGGATCTTGGGAGACACGCTTAACAGACTGTAGATAATGCCACCTAGGAGAACATAGAAACACACTTCTCAACTATCCCATTTTTTTTGCAGAAGGTCAAGAATTTTGCCTTATATTTTTGATAGTTTTTTCATAAAATGTTGGGTTTTCTTGCAATTCATTGAAGACTGAAGTAACTAAATAATGAGACATTTGAGCTTCATATTTCATATCCTTCAGAAAATGCATGCTAGTGCAAAATCTTTTATCCTATCAACTGTCTATGCTTATAAGAGCAATATTTAAAAATTGTTCTGTATATAGGCTTTTGCCCCCCCATTCATTATTTTTGGGTTTGTCCACAATTCTTGCACAAAGAGGTTTATAGGTATGCCTGGGAGCATGTATGGAAAGGAAAATTACACTGCACTTCTCACTTCAAACAACATTAGCCCTTAGAAAATTAATTAAAACAACCTTTTAAATTGACTAAGATGCTTCAAACTGAGCTGAGACACTGGTATGCTACTGTGATGCCATATGTAAAACCATTCCTGATGGTAATACAACTTCGATTGGGTTAGAGACTATACTAAACCAAAACCAGGCACACAGTTACAAAACTGATGAATATTCAAGTATCAGCTGTGTTGAAGCAATAATCACAGTCGTAAAAGAAAGCACAAGCAATCATGAAGATAAATGAACACTTTCACATATGTTTGTATGGAAAAAACATTCAAAGATGACAAACCACTAGATAACCCAAAAATTACAACCTAGGCAAAGAACAGAAAGATTACCACTGAAGTTAGAGTACCAACTCACATTTCTTCAAAAAGGTAGGCAATAATATAGTGGACTATATTGTGACATCCACAGCAAATGGCAAAAGAAAGCAAACATAGAAGGGAATTGCATATGTATGACTAAGTATGCAGTCCCAAAAGTGTTGACATTAGAAAAAAATGACAAACACATAGGCATTCAGTTTTACAGCAAGTGAAACAGACTTACTAAACTGCACAGATTATGCAAGAAATGGATAAATAGTCTAAATCTGGAAAGCATAAGAAAATATGGAAACTACCAGAATGACACTATATACTGTGGTGGTGGTGCTGCGGTAGCGTTGTCGCCTCACAGTAAGAAGTTGTCATGTTCGATTCTCAGCTAGAGCGTCTTCTATGTGGAGACATGCGTACCTTCGTTGAAGGTTGTGCGTCAGGGCCGGCAACTCGGCACATAAAAATCTACTGCTAATCATTAGCGGACCGGAATTCCGCTGTAGCAACCCCTAACCGGAAAAAGCCGAAAGACACAACAACCACCAGAATGACACTGCAGTACCAGTGACAGGAAATATTGACTGAAAGGCAGTTTCATAATCCCAGAAGGCTAACAAATAAAGTCTACTTAGGTTCATAGGTTGGTACTAGGCTATCGGCCCTAGGGCCTATACAAGCCAAGACATAACAATTCCCTGGCTATTTCTTCCCACAATATTTACTTCCTTGGACCCCTGTCTAGCAAGGCAACTGACGTGATCCCCAGGGTGAATTTCCTATCTCCCATCCAATCGTCAAGGTTCCTTTTGAAGAGGGCCAAAGAGGCACTCTGCTTGACATGTATGGGCAGTCTATTCCAGAGTCTGGGGTGTCTCTGGGTCAGGAACCTATCCCTCCAGCATGTTTTGTTCATTGTGATGACAAAGTTTAGATCCCTGGAGTGTGTGGCTCTGAGGGATTGGGATTTCTTTAAGTGTAGCATGTCCAACAGCTCTGGGTTTGACATGGCCTTGTATGTTAAGCAGAGATCGCCTCTGAGAAGACGATATGCAACAGAGTACATCTGGAGTTTTTTAGATGGTCAGCATAGGGCATCTGCTTTAGGCCTGTGATTCTTTTAGTGAGGTATTTCTGCGGCCTTTCCAATTGTTGCAGATGTCTTGAGAGGTACATACCAAATGGGGCGTTGTATTCTATAATGGGTCTAATGAGGGATCAGTACAGTGGGACAATGACCTCCTTTTTTCTGGATGAAAAGCCCTTAGTGATGAGGTGTGCCACATTGAAGGATTTCCTGACTGTTGTGGTGATGTGGTTATCGAAGGTGAGACCACTGTCCACCTGTGTCCCAAAGTCTCTTATCACACTTTTGGTGTTTAGTGTACTGCCACCTATGTGGTAATTCACAGGTACATGTTTTTTCCCAAATGGGATAACTAGACATTTCTTGGCATTGAGCTTGAGCCCATGGCTCTGGCACCAAGCATCTGTTTCTGTAAGGCCCTTTTGTAGAATATCCACATCATTTGGGGATTCAATAATGGCTCTCAGTTTGCAGTCATCTGCGAACTTTGTTAGCCAGAGTCCCTTAGTGTTGCCCTGTACTTCAGAGAAGTAGATGCCAAACAAGAGCGGTCCCAGGACTGAACCCTAAGGTACTCCACTTGTCACTTGTCTGGAGCTGGATTTGGAGTCAACTTCTTTTACAGCGTGGGTTCTGTCAGTAAGCCAGTTGGCAACCCGAGTGATGTAGGGATTAATGCCCAGCTTAGTAAGTTTATCTATGATTCCAGAGTGAGGGATGGGGTCAAAGGCCTTGGTGAGGTCCAGATAGGCTGTGTGGACCGCCTTATCCTCATCCACAGCTCTGGAGACTGATTCAAAGAAGTCAATCAGGTTCAGCAGACAAGATCGGCCCTTCACGAACCCACGCTGGGTGGGGTCCAGTGTTTGAAGGTTGCCAATGTCTTTGTTTATAAGTTCCATGATAATACATTCCATGGCCTTGCAAAGCAGGCTAGTCAGACTGATGGGGCGGTAGTTCCCAGGATCCAAGGTGGATCCCCCCTTGTGGAGTGGGATAACTGTAGGTGTGCGCCACTCAGTGGGCACGAAGCCTGAGGTGAGGCTATGATTAAATATGACACTTAGGTGAGGTGCAATTCATTTTGTAGTTCATGTAGTACACAGCCCAGGATGTTGTCTGGTTCCAAGGATGCTGTATTCTTAGCTTTGGAGAGTGCGTTTTTTTACGTGTGTGGCCGTTATTACTGGAATTTGGCAATCTTTTGGTATTGAGATGGGCCCTTTAGGGGGTGAGAGGAGGGGTGAAGTTGGCACTGAATCAATCTGCCAGGATACTGGCAATATCCTTGGGATTAGTATGTTTAATGCCATTCTGTTGTAGCTCAGAGCAGATCTGAGCATTGCCATTTAGATTCTTGACAAAACTATAGAATGCCTTGTGGTTGTCTTTGGAATCTTTGGCAATTTTATTTTCGTAACTAGCTTTGGAGAATTTTATGAGGGATCTCAGCTTCTTACTGAGGCTGGTGAGGGAGTTTTTTGCATCCTGGGATACTCTTCTTTTCTGCAACAGTTTCTTCCTTTTGTTGTAAAGTTTGTTTATGGCAGGGGACCACCAAATTGGCTACCTTTTTTTTGGAGGAGAGCATCTTGGTTCTAGTTGGGATGGCATGATTCATGCACAAGTGGATATGCTCATACAGTCCCTTAGTGTAGGATTCAGCAGTCAAACTTTCAGTTCCCGTCTGCATGGGTGTCTTAAAGTTTGTCAATTCTGACTTGAGTAGCATGAAATTGGCTTTGGAGAAGTTTTTTTTTTACGGAGGTTTCTTTACTGGGGGGTGGGGGTGGGATGTGAATGTCAAGGGTGATTAGCTTATGGTCAGACCTGACCAACGAGGGGGTGACCATAGGTGTGGAGCATCGATTTCCCATGTTGGTAATGACCAGGTCTAGGATATTGGAGCCCCTGGTGGGACCTTGGATTAAGTTGATCCAGGGCATTGGAATTTATGAATTCCAAGAACCGTTGGGCAAAGGTGTTGAATGCCTATGAACCAGGTCTGGGAAGAAAGAAAAAAAAAACAAAGCACTGATGAGTGGAAAAATCCATTGCATAGGAACAGACAACAAAGTATGCTGAATAACTGCATGCTGCTATCAGTGAAAATATTGAACATTCAAATTCAAATGCAAGACTTGCTTAACTGAGTCTTGTCAGTCATAAGCATAGATTTTTTTATGGCCTATTTAATTGTATTGAATATTTGCTGGTCCTGCATTCAAGGTTTTCTGTAGTAGACCCAACTAAATATTCACCATTTAAGACAGTTGTCCCAGTAACTCAGAAACTGTTCTCAACTTCTGGAATACCAAAGTCATTATACTAAGCAATGCTTCCTCATTCAATACTTTAAAGATGGAAATCTTTTGCACTAATTTGGGAACACACCACACAGCACGGTCACTATTGCCGGAGGCAAAAATAACAGAGAAAAGTTTGTGGCCAATACTGGAAATATTGTGACAACTGCCAATCAAGTTTAACAATTGAAGGAGGATTCAGGAGTGTTGTACATCCTGTAAAAGCAGGGATTCTAGCCAGCCAAAAGAACAGGTACAAACATATGAAAATGACTTAATCTGGAGTTCTAAGGCAGTTATCAGTGACACTGTCAGGACCAGACACAGTCAACAAAGGAATGAACTGAAACCTTATGGTGACCTTAAGAAGCAGGCCAAAGGAATGCAGTTTCGGAGTAGGATGTAAAATATTGCTGAAGTTACTGTCATGTACTTTATACAGTCAAATGAATTAAAGTTTCCTTGGTTACTCTCTCAAATAATACAAATACTTCAGCAAGACACTGTCGATTTTAAATCTTTCTACAGTGCACAAATTTAGACCTACAAAAAATGAAATTCAATCCTGTTTGTAACTCTCCCCTTAATCATACTCTAAATCTGACATCACTCCTTCCAGTTTTAAAAATGTAGCTGGAATGTTTGTCAAGGTAATAAGAAAACTGGTAAATTTAAAATGGGTAAACATACAATGTTGCATGATGTCATGAGTTATGCATGCATTCAGATACATACACAAGTTTAACATTATGATTTTCCTTGGAGTGCAAAAGGGAATTCCACACACAGCATTCCAACAAAATAACTGTATTTCTATTTTCCAGATCCATAGATGCTTTAAAAACCCAGAGATAAGAAATGTTAATTAGCCATGTGCCCTCCCCTTGAAATATTTTAATTATCTGAACATTGTGGTAAAGACATTCACAGAACAGCTTTACCATGCTTAATGAGGTAAAAAGTGGAAAATAAGAGTACACAATCTTTTGATTGTGTACACCTAGTCATGTCAATGGAAGGACTGCGTCTGTTAACCCAGCGGTTGGTAAGTACTGCAAAGTTGTGCATGTGTGCGCATGTCTACAGGAGCATGTTTACAGCTGTGTAGATGTGTGTGAGGTTGTGGGTACATAGGTGTTAGTGTGTGTGTCTGTGCACACACACATGTATGTTGATAGGGGTCTATTCAACCATGTTGCCTAGACTAGTAGGGAGACGTCTAGCACAGTTAGGACAAACAGTGTTGCACTCTTTCATGGATATGATAATATGCTGCTGAAGAGCTGTGGTGCAATGTGGGTTTATCATACATAGCCCTGAGTCTCATATTAACTCTGACACATTACTGGGTAAGTAGGGAGTTGCCCAATTAGCACATGTAACAATTTTTCTAACAAGAAGTAGCCCACTAAAATACTACCTCATTCTCTTACTGACCACTAACTCATAATAATCTGTTGGCATCTACTATCCTAATATGATCTATTCCAGAATCCTTTGAACAAACTGTCATGCAAGAGCTACAAAATTTAGATTAGTCTCCAGAATATTCTTACTCAGATCCCACATCTACCTTTCCTACCTTTTTTAGCCTATTAACCCCAATTCAAAACAAGCTGTCCCCTCTAGGGAAAAATAAGATTATGTGGAAACGTAGCCCTGTGCATCATTGCTGAGTTTAGAAAATTAATAAACAAGAAGACAAAGCTCAGAAAAAATTATAAAAATAACATCAAAAGTAGGCAAAATTAAAACTGACCCCAGTTCTACCAGTTTCTCCTTAATTCAGGGACTCATTGTTCCATCATGCATGTGATGTTACCAGAGTTGGATTATCTACACTAAATCCTTCACTGTGCAAGTAATCCATAACTTCAGTTTCTATTTCTTTAACTTTCTTATTACTAATCCTCTTTTCTACCCACCTTTGTTTTTTTATTTATTTATTTTTTTTGTATTGCAAAGTTTTTCATATCAGGATGCCTTTTGCCAGCATTTCTCTTCAAATATCTTTGGTGCTGCTTTTTTGTAATAAGTTTTGGTTTCTGCTTTGATAAATATTGCACCATAT
This sequence comes from Protopterus annectens, assembly GCF_019279795.1. Classification (NCBI taxonomy): domain Eukaryota; kingdom Metazoa; phylum Chordata; order Ceratodontiformes; family Protopteridae; genus Protopterus; species Protopterus annectens. Next base: position 761,933,333 of record NC_056734.1, on the reverse strand, counting down.
TAAATATTTTTCTTTCCCATGTCTGTATTTCGTCTTCATATGTCTCCCATTCCACCTGGTTTGCCTTACCTTGGGGACTCATTGTTCCATCACACTGTGACACATCCTATGTTAAACTTTCTAAACTAAATTCTTCATTTCACAGGTATTCCATAACTTCAACTGCTATTTGTTTAACTTCTGCTTTACTAATCTTCTGTTCTATATTCCCCCTTTGTGATCTTAATTTTTGTATTGTGAAATTCTCCATATCTGTGTCTCTTTGCCTACATTTCCATTCAAATATATTTGGAGCTGCTTTTTGTACTCATTAGTTTGTTTTTCTCCTTTGCATAAACACTGTACCACGTCACAACTCTTTCTTTCCCTTGTCCATGTTTCTTTTTTATACCTTCCAGAAATCTCTAGATTCTTGTTTTTATATTTTTGCACTTCCTCTGTCACTTCTATTTCCAAATGGTCCAAAGTTTCTTGGTCTATATAATGCTTTTCATGGATCTGTTACATTAAAGAACACAAATTTGAAGGTTTTGACAGTTTTCTTGTGCAACTATTTTCTTACCTCTAATTTCTCTTAATTGTTTTGAATACCTTCTACCTGGAAATTCTGGACTTCTTGCATAATAGTAGCAATACATCATTTCTTCTTTTCCTCAATAGTCAACTCTATCACCTTAATGGCTTTTTTTTTTGCCCATCAGTTTTTGCGGACTACTGCTTCCTTCTACAACAGGGGAGGTCATCCTCCCTCTGAACCTGGCCTAGTCCCATTGTAAGAATGTTTCCTTGTGTTAAAGATTATACACTGTCATTTTTTCCAGTCCTGGCACTAGTGTGCATACCATAATTGGGCACTTTTTATCCTGGGACTTGTGCACCCGGCTCTCTTTTTCATTTTTTAACTACTTCTGTCTGTGACATGTGCAATATAAAACACAGTCAGTGTCATTTTGATGAGATTTTGTAAAAACAGGGTCCACTTCATGAAGGTACTCACCAAGAGTTGAGGATGTACTCCATTCCAGCAATACTACTCTCTCTGTTGCTTGCTGATGTTATCATCTCTCCATTCGGACCCCTTCCCGATTTAAATGCAATACTTGTTGCTGTTGACTTAGTTTTACCAAGGCTCACAATCACACCCAATCATTAAATAAACTATGCCAGTAGGATCTTACCTATTATGAAACTGACTAGATTTAACCAAATTAGCTATCAATTCTTTAAAAACATGTCAGTGATCCTAGGAATTGCAAAATTGTACGAGCACATCCACTTGTGCATGCTTATTTTCGTAATTACCAACAAACAACTAGTGATATCTGCAGTATAATGTAATATAAGTGGATTCTTACAATGAATTTTCCTGTCTCCTACCATGGCATTTCACACCAAACCCCTCAAAAGCATGCAAGTCTCTCACTTATGAAAATATAAATGTTAAACTGTAACTGATTTTTCTACTGCAGGACATCATAGTTTAAGAAACGTAGTGTCATTTTGTTAATAACTCATATCCCTTTCTAATACTTCCTACTGGTATGTCACTGAAGTTAAAGAAGACAGAACAAAAAAGTTAGAAGAGGACAAAATACACTGTAGTACAGGCAGAAAGTCAACAATCTGGTCCATGGACTACAACCATGAGCCATGACACAGACAACACAGAATAAGTCTGATGCATGCCATATTTCATCCAGGATATGCAATGCAGTGCAATGATGGGCCATCCTGTGCAATGGACATTACCTTACCAACACAGAACTGAGGGTAAAGCAGGGTACATTCATCATCATCTGCACAGGTTTGGTGAAGCACAACGACTAGCAATAGCAAAGCTATCATAAGTCAAGGGTCATGAGAGGTGTATATGGTAGTCACTTGTTGGTACAAGGGGGAAAGCAGAACGAGTCAAGGATCTCATCCTCCAAAGGTAGCAAAGAACTGCCATGTTGCAAACACTGGCTAGATGTACTGCACTATCTTTCCACTTTGATGTAGTCTGTAGTCAGAATGGAGGAGCACTTTGGGTCCATCAACAGGAACTTCAGTGTAGTATGGTTTCCCATAGTAGCACCCATTAGATGTATGGCATCCATTAAATGGGCAATGGTCATGGGTAGTTATGGTTCACCATCAGCCAGCTAGGGATAGCAATGGTACAGCACCATCATGCTTGCATCTAAGTTGTCTGCCACAAGTTACTCCCTAAAGAACAGGACATTTAACTGATAAGCCTTTGTGCTAGGCTCTCTACTACAGATTCCCCTTCTGTAGCTAGACATGCAACTGTTATGCCCTTGTGCTGGATTCCCTATCAAATGTTCCCCAAATATAACTGTCATGTCCTTGTGCCATGTTACCTCACATACAGCTACGGGCTGCCCAAGTCTCTGCTGCTGACATCCACCATGGAAGTTCAATGAAGAGAAAATGTACAAAACCAGGCATCTAGAGTTCCTTATTTGTGTCTACATTAAAGCGCAATGTCTTCCTTAATAAAACCCTGATTCTTGACTTGTTGGTCGTAATGCTGTCTCACACGATTATGTGACCATGTTTTATAAAAATGGGCCTCATAGCATGGTGGCTATGCTGATGAGTGAATTTAGTAAGACTGTTTCTGAATTACTTCCACAGCACATTGTACTCACACCCAAGCAGAGCTAGCATGCCCATCTCTGCTCATCAAAGTGCTATGAGACATGTGCACTATGCTCATGCAGTCAGTCTATTGCACTCATACAGAGGTAACTCTGCACTAGTGATAGTCTTGCTAGAACACTGTTGTTGCTCTGCAATGCATGTCACATGATGTTCTAATGGCCATATGCACAGGGCTAACACTTTACTTCTCAGTTAGGTACTGGGTTGAGCAAACCTCCTGCATGGTAGATCAAGATACCAGGACTTTCCTGCATTTCCTCCACAGAGACTCTTAGCAGTACCCTACAGGCCATTATGATGATGATCAGTACAAGTATAGAGAAGTGAGGTGCACCACCTCAACCTGCTTCGGCAGTGTGAGGCAACGATCAAGGACCACGTACCAACTGTATGTTGCAGGCACTGCACATTAGTAATTTATTTTGTACTACTGTGTGCCTGCTTCCTCTCTCTTTTCACATACTCAGAGATGCACTAAGTTCTGCCTTCATTTATAGCAGGAGGGGAGTGTAAACAGAAAGTACAGTTGTGTAAACTTACCAAAAATGTAGATGTTCGAGTGTATTCACTGTTGCAGTCATCACCTGTGGGCTGTCCCTGCTGTGGTAGCCCTTAGCCGGCCTGAATACCAGAGTCAATGTTTTCCTGCATCAGCTGCTGTCACTTGCTGTCTGACATCAGGTCGTCAGTGTTATAAAGGAAGGCAGCTGACGTCATTAGATCAGTTTTTCTTGCCCTAACCAGTCAGAGGCCGAAGTAAATATGGTAAAGTGGTCCTGGCGGCTAAAAGCCACTGTTAGAAACTTATGTCTCCCTAAAGAAAGAAGATATAAGGGGGAAGGAGGGTGGGGAAACCAGGACTGCAACAGTGAATACACTCAAACATCTACATTTATGGTAAGTGTACACAACTGTACTATGTTCTACGTGTTTCACTGTTGCAGTCATCACCTGTGGGAGGATTCCCAAAGCTGAGGAGATGGGTGGTAGGATTAGTATGAGACCTAGGAATGGGTCAGCATGCCCTGCAGAACTGCAGAGGCAAACCCTGCCCTAGCCTTAGAAAACAGAGGTAGGTGGTAATGCCTGGTAAAGGTATGGGCAGAAGTCCAGGTGGCAGTTTCCAGGAAGTCCCTGGTGGGAACTCCTCTGAGGAATGCTGTGGAAGTGGAGGCTGCCCTAGTGGAATGGACTGAAAAGACTTGGGGGGGGGGGGTTCCCATGTAATCTGTACCAGAAATGGATACAGTGTGATATTCATTAGGAAATGGTTTGTTTGGAAATGGGCTTCTCCTCTGCCCCTGGGCCAAAGCTGACAAGTAGTTGGTCTGTTTTCCTGATGGGTTTAGTGCAGTCCAGATTGTATCTGAGCTGCCTGTGTATGTCTAGTGAATGCAGAATTATTTCTCCCTTTTTTTGAGGGTTAGGCAAGAAGGTGGGTAGATGTATGGCCTGGTTGAGAGTTACATTAGATACCACCTTGGGCATAAATGAGGTATTAGTCCTCAGAGAGACCCAGTCTGCATGGAAGATGATGAAGGGCTCAATGGCCATCTGTGCCTGAAGTTCTGAAACCTTTCTGGCTGAGGTGATAGCTAGGAGAAAAGCAGTCTTCCAGGAGAGGTATCATAGTTCTGCTGAAGCAGCAGGTTCGAAGAGAGCTAAAGTTAGTTTTTCCAAAACATAATTCAGGTCCCAGGATGGAGTGGGTGGCCTTCTGGGAGGTCTGATATTAGAAGCCCCTCTGAGGAACTGTTTAATCACGGGATGGGAGAAAGTACAGTTTTGTACCTACCATAAATGTAGATGTTCGAGTGCTAATACATCTGCAGTAATCACAGATGGGTTTTCAGCCGTCAGGCGGTCCCTCGGTCGGCCGAATTCCAAAGTCTTGGTCCGGCGTCGGTTGTCGTCGCCTACTCTTCTGACGTCAGTGAGGCCAGAGTATATAAGACACAGCCGACGCCATGTTCTTCAGTCTTTCTTGCCCCAGATGTCAGGTGCCCCCAAAAGGAAGGCAATACATAAATAATGCTTATATACATATACAAACAATGTAATATAGTCCAAAATCAGTGGATGCAAGCAAATAAAACATAGCAGGATAACCCAGTCAGGTAGTATGAAGAGGTTGTTAGGCCCCATGCCTTTACCAAGTGGGGAAGGAGGGAGGGAAACCTGTACTGCAGCTGTATTAGCACTCGAACATCTACATTTATGGTAGGTACAAAACTGTACTATGTTCATCGTGCATACAGCTGCAGTAATCACAGATGGGTAGAGTCCCAAAGCTATGCATAGGGTGGTAGGTACTAGGAGGAACTGGGTTGAGCCAGAATGCCCTGCAAAACAGCAGTGGCAAAGCCTGCTCTTGTTCTGGAATATAAAGGCAGGTGGTAGTGTTTTGTGAAGGTATGTACAGAACTCCAAGTGGCTGCCTCCAAAATATCTTTGGTAGGAACTCCTCTGAGGAAGGCTGTAGAGGTAGCTGTGGCCCTGGTGGAGTGTGATCCGATACCTGTAGGAACAGATTTCCCATGATAGGAATAACAAAACCGTATGCAGTGGCCTATCCACTTTGAAATAGTCTGTTTTGTAACTGGCTTCCCTTGAGCCCCTACAGCATAGGACACAAAGAGTTGTTCTGATTTCCTGAAGGACTTTGTTCTGTCCAAATAATACCGTAGCTGCCTATGGATGTCTAAAGAGTGTAGCAGCCTTTCCCCTTTGTTTTGAGGATTGGGGTAAAAGGTAGGGAGGTGTATGGCTTGATTTAAAGCTACCCTGGATACCACTTTTGGCATAAATGATGGGTTGGTACGAAGGGAAACCCTGTCCTGATGGAAAATGAGGAAGGGCTGCACCGCCATGAGGGCCTGTAGTTCAGAAACCCTACGAGCTGAAGTGATGGCCAGAAGGAAGGCTGTTTTCCAGGACAAATATTGCAAATCCGTTGAGGCAGCTGGTTCAAAAGGAGGCAATGTTAATTTCTCTAGTATGTAATTAAGGTCCCAGGCTGGTATTGGTTGCTTCCTTGGAGGTCTTATATTCTTAGCCCCTCTGAGGAACTGTCGTAAGAGTGGGTGAGAAAATAAGGGGGGATCCGTGTTGAATTCTGCAGAAATGGCTGATGCATGTATTTTTATGGAAGAAAATGAAAGTCCACTGTTCAGCAGCTCAGCTAGATACTGTAATACCTGAAGCAAGTTCAGTTTTCTAGGGTCCTGGCCTCTTTTCTCATTCCAAGAGCAAAACCGCTTCCATTTTGCGGAGTAAGCTTTTCTAGTAGATGGCCTTCTGGCCTCCAAAATGACATCCTGCACTTCCTTGGAGAGTAGGGTCTGTTGTGGTGTTAAGGAATTTTCCGTGCAGCGAGATTGAGTGTTTTCAGCTGACTGTGAAGAGTTTTGTAGCTGTGCTGAGTCAGCAGAAGAGGCATTAGAGGCAGGGACCAGGGAGGAGTATGTGTTAAGCTCCTCAAGAGTGGGTACCAGTGTTGCCTTGGCCAATCTGGAGCAATCAGTATCATCCTCGGTTTGTCTGTTCTTGCTTTCAAAAGCACCTTGGGCAGAAGAGGCAGAGGTGGGAATGCGTAAACTGTCCATGCTGTCCAACTGAATGAAAGGGCGTCCACTCTCCAGGCCTTTGGATGAAAGGTCCTTGAACAAAACTTTTCCAATTGATGATTCCTGTGGGAGGCAAAAAGATCTATGTCTGGCCTCCCCCATGCTTGGGTTATTTCTGTAAACACCTGAGGATGTAACTTCCATTCGTGTGGATCTGTCATATTTATGCTTAGATTGTCTGCCAGTGTGTTTTCCAATCCTGGCAAGTACTGAGCTTGAAGTTCGATGTGTCTTTCCAGAGCCAAGTTCCAAAGAGTCATGGCTAGTCTGCACAAGGGGTATGAGTGTGTGCCTCCTTGTTTGTTTATGTACCACATTACTGTGGTGTTGTCTGTTCTTATCAGTAATTGTCCTGGATGCAGGAAGTCCTTGAAAACAGTGAAACACGAAGAACATCAAGGTGGCATGCCTCAGAACACTTATTCTGGCAGCATTGTATGCATTCTATATCCATTACTGCAATGTGCAAATGCACTAATGCTTGGAGCATTCATATATACTAATGTATTGCATTTTTACTTGTTTTTTTCCCTTCTCTTCCCATCTACAGATCCATTTGTGGTAGTGGCAGAAGAATGGTAGTGAGGACCTGGATCTGTGCCAGCAGACATGCCTAGTACTGAGTAAACAGTTGTTACTAAGCTCTTCCTCACAACAGTGGGATGGGGTTGCCCAGTTAAAGATGACCTAGATGGCTCAACACTGGTCACTGTGGCCATCTTTCGGGGGAGCAGACATGTCTCTTCTGAAAGTGTCCCCCAAAGGGCCCCTTGTAGTCACCCAGCATTTAACGTAGATGTTAATTGCATCTGAGGTGTGTCAGTGGTGGGACCTTCACCTGGACATCATGGAGTACCTCCAGACATGGCTGGCAAAATTGTATGGCTGGTTGGCTCTGACTCTCTGGCCACCATGAGCAGACCCTGTTTATGATATCAGCCATAGAGGTGCCCAATGTCTGAGTGGACTACCCTCTGGAACTCCTCCTGCTCCCACATCAATCCCCACTTCCAAGACTTCTCCTTTATGTATCATTCGCCATACCCACACAACCCCCCCCCCGACATATGCGGAGGTCCCCAACAAAAGCATACCCAAACAAGAGAGACCTCCGAGACATAAACGCATGGAAACTCCACGGTCCACCACACCACACACAGTCCACACAACTGTGTCTCAAAGCCATTAAGACCTAAACATAAACACAACATATTAGTCATAGGAGACTACATTGTGAGACACACATATGTACCCCTCACCAGGCTGGATAAGGAGAAAGTCATGGTTAGTTGTTTGTCGGGTGCCAGAATCTGCCATATCACCAATGCACTCAAGTCTCTCAACAGGTACTGTTATGACTCTGTCATAGTCCATGTTGGAGTGAATGACTTGCCCCCCTGGACTATATGAAGAGAGACATGATCGAGCTCGCTGAGTATGTGTCCCAGGGAGGTATGTTCCTAGCCTTAAGCAGCATTCTACCATCACCCAGAATGATGCATCAATACAAACAGAAAATGACTAACAATTGGCTTAGTTGCTGGTGTCATTCCAAGGGGATCCAGTACCTGACAGCCTAGGATGACATGACTGACAAACCACGATACTTTGCCAGAGATGGCCTGCAGCTGTCTCCCTTTGGCTTCAGGCTCCTGGCAAAGGCTCTTGCCTCCGCCATAGTGCCTTTATTAAGCAATGCCATGAGGTCAAATCTACCAACCTGAAAATTTCATCAAAATGTAAATTAAAGGTCATGCTACTAAATGCTAGGAGTCTAAACATGAAACTGCACTCATTGCAAGCAAGCATTCTTAGCCCTGGAAGAAGCTGACATTTGTCAGTCACAGAAACCTGGTTCAAAGCTGTGGAGCGGACCCCAGCCACACCAGATTACTCATCCTATCATTCATTCAGATCACAAACCGTGGGCAGCAAAACAAAAGGAGGTGGAGTTGCATTATATACAAAAGACATACACAACTCTAGGCTGGTCAAACAGTATGATGCACAGGAAACGCTCCAGGTGCAGTTAACAATTGACAAGACCCCTATTCAAATTATAGCTAGCTACAGGCCTCCAACTCTGACTTCAAGATGTCCACTCCACCTATCTGGAGCTCTTCCAATCCATCAAGATTCAACCCTTTACCCTGATCCTGGGTGACTTTAATTATCCATCCACTGATTGGAAGAAATATTCATGCCAAAACACAAATGCCCAGAGATTCCTTGATTTCGTCAATGCAAATGCCTTGGAGCTGTTTGTTGACACCTCAACAAGAGGTGAAAATATCTTGGACTTGGTATTAACAGACTTGAGTAACCACTGCAGCATCCCTACAGTGTAATCATCCCTGGTAAGATCTGACCGCAAAGCAGTCACTTTTGAAGTCACCCCCCCCCCCCCCCGCTAGGGTCAAATAAAAAAACTTCTCAAAAGCTGATTACAATCTCCTGAGGAAAGGTATAAACTGCTTCACAGCCTCATCCCCCTCCATAGGAACTGGCACATATGTCCAAACCTACACCAAAGTACTATATGAGCATTTACATAGTTACATGGAATCAAGAATACCAGACGGGATGAAATTATCCTCCTCAAAGATGAGTAAACCTGTCTGGTGGACATCTGCAATAAATAAACTCTATAATAAAAGGAAAAAATTGCTGTCCGGGACCAAGAAGGAGCAGGTGCCTAATTGGAAGCAACCTCTCCTTAGCCTGAACAAGCAAATAAGAGAACTAGTGAAATCCTCCAAAGCAAACTTTGAGTCCAAACTGGCCACAACTACTAAAGACAATCATAAGGCCTTCTTCATATATGTCCGCAATCTCAAGGGAAGCACTCAGATCTGCTCAGAACTGGTGGTCAAGGGCACCACATACACAAACACTGTAGATATAGCCAACCTGCTGACAGACAGGTTCAGTGAAAACTTTACTCCTCTGTCTCCCCCATCAGTACAACAGGACATTTCCAGTACCTGCCCCTCTCCCCTTATCTTTAGAGAGCAAGTCATGTCTGCCCTCTCAAAGGCAAAAAAGACATCCTCCATGGGACCCAATAACATACCATGCTGCATCCTACATGAACCCAGGCAGAAACTTGCAGGACCATTAGGCACCTTCTTCACCAAAGCCTGAATACCAGCTTCACCCCAGCTGAGTGGAGGACAGCTACTGTCATCCTTCTGCACAAAGGTGGAGTGTCCACATATCCAGGAAATTATCATCCTATCAGCCTAACTAGCCTGATCTGCAAGGCCATGGAATGGATTATCATGGACCTCATTAACAAGGACACTGACAACCTCCAGACACTTAATCCCACACAGTTTGGTTTTGTCAAGGGGAGGTCATGCCTGTTAAATATGGTCGACTTCTTTCAGACAGTTACCAAGGCCATAGATTAGGGGAAGACCGTGCACACTGCCTACCTTGACCTAGCCAAAGCCTTCAATACTATTCCCCACTCAGGTATAACAGATAAAAACTCTCTCAACTAGGCATCAATCCATATGTTTATTATAAATTAAATACCATTAAACAAAATTAATAGTAAGCAAACCGGTTTCAATAAGTACTACTTATTGAACTTAGTTTCAGCACTGAAGAAGGCTGTTTTTTCAGCCGAAACTGGTTTGCTTACTATTAATTTTGTTTAATGGTATTTAATTTATAATAAACATTATTTGTCTACATCCTTGTGCTGGTCCGTTCTTTGGTTTCTTCGATGGTTGGTTTGGACCTTGCATTCTGTCTCACGTGCGTGCTTCTTGATCAATCCATATGTTACCAGATGGGTAGCAAACTGACAGAACCCACCTAGTCAAAACAGGGGAAGCCACCTCAAGTAGCAGACCCGTAACAAGCGGTGTAACGTAGGGATCGGTCTTGGGGCCTCTGCTGTTTGTGATAAACTTCTCAGAGGTGCAGGCGAAATCCAATGGGTGACGGCTGACCAAGTTTACAAATGACTGCAAGCTGAATGCTGCCATCAATTCCCCTAGTGATGTGGACATCTTCTAAGAGGGCTCACCCAAACAAATGACTAGTGCCAGAAACATGGCCTCAAATTGAATGCCAAAAATGCATCATCATCCCTTTTGGGGAGAGAGATGTCCCCACAAATTATCACATTGACAATAAGGTACTAAGCACGCAATCGGTCGTGAAGGACTTGTCACCCAGGTTGATAGCAAACTAACATTTGTCCATCATATTGCCTCTGTTGTACGGACAGCTTTCTAAATGGCCCACTTCATTAGTAAGGGTATCTCATCCAGGGACAAGGTGGTCATAACATCCCTGTATTATTCCCTTATAAGACCCATTATTGAGTACAATGCCCCTTTCGGCATGTACCTCACAAAGCACATGCAGCATCTGGAGGAGACCACAGAGGTTCCTCACCTGGAGAATCGAGGACCTGAAACATATACCCTACACAGGTGGGCTAAAAGCCCTGTCCATCTATTCAGTCTCCTACAGACTCCTCAGAGGTAACCTCTGTCTGGCATATAAACCAACCTCAGACCCAACCCTGATGGGACTGCTACATATCCGTAAGTCAAGCTCCACTTGAGTAACCCACACTTGCAACCTCAATCTGGTCTGTGACATCAATAGGACTCATTGGCGGGACAAATTTGTGTCCCTGAGACTACTCCTTTTGTGGAATAGACTCCCTCTCCTTGTAAAGCAGAGTACCTCATTAAACCTTTTAAAGCGCAACCTGAACAACTGGATGGGAAACAGAAAATACACCCTTGGGATTCCACATGTGTCCCAGCTGGACAGTGTTGGAACATGGGCTAAATTCTTGGCTAGGCTTGTAAGGGCCTTAGGGCCAATAGCCTAGTAAATTCCTATGATCCTATAATAAAGGCTGTAATACAAAGCACATCATCATTAGCTGTCCACCCTTTGTATGTCTGTGTTCTTCCACTGGTTACTCCACCTTGTGCCCATATCTCCATATGTCTCCAATTCATGTTTGTTTGTCCATTCTTGTTACCTTTCCTATTCCCTCTACCCTTCTTACACATATTCCTCATTATCTTCCCCACCTAACCTTCCTTTTCATACATGTGTCGTGCGTGTATATAAATATTTATATATATATCTACATACAGCTCTATATCTATGCATCTCTCTGTCTACACACACACATACACACAACATCCGGACAACACCCCACTGAACTGTCACCAAATAGTGTGACATCCCTTACTATCCTGTGGCAGTAACTAAGGAGCTTCAATCCTCGCTACTGACTCCAATGCGAAACTGTCACAAACAAGAGTAATATTTCATAATTTTCCACTAAGAGCACAACAGGAAAATACCCTACAGTCAGGGACTGGACTGTATACTTCTGTCCACCCCTAATATAACTCCTTCTTCCATACTTGATACACTGACACTTAAATAAATTAAATCTCACACATCCAAACACTTCTGAGAAAGCCTGACACAGATTTCCAGCTGTAACCCGTCCCCAAAATAATATAATGCTGCCAGCAATCAGAGAGTCTTCATGTCCTTTTAAAGGGGTGTCCAATTATGACAATTAAATATTAAAACAAATAGCAGGAAATGACCTAAGCAGCCAGGCTTTCGGAATGGCCCTTGGAATTATCAAAGCAAGTATAAGCACTCTCAAATCACTAAAGAAAAACACTGATTGACCAGCCACAATGTAAGTTAATAAAAATATTTAATATTGAGCAAAATGATTAAAAATATAAAACAGTATTTTCCAATAAACAAACAGAGCTCAATCACCAGGAAAATGAAATCAATACTGAAGGATAGAAATCCAAAGACCACTGTCTTTGATGTAAACTAAATTACTACAACAGAGCAAAGACAGGTTTACAGTTCTTGGTGAGTCCTTTTTGGGTATCTACTGCAGAGTACATCTGTCACTGGCCATTAACTGTGAACAGCTGACTACTAATTGTTAACTGTTTTCAGCAGGCTCGTTTATAGACAAGCCTAACTGTCACAACTATTTCAGTTCTAATTTTCACTTCATGTTTTGAAAATCAACCAATAGCCACTTTCTAAAAGTTCCTTCCTGGTTTTCATCTTCTGAAAGTAACACACAATAAATGTCAACATTCTAATGACATCATCTGCAGATTAGCTGAATCTGAGACAGTTTACTTTTAGAATCTTACATCACAAACATGCACAGTTAGAAATGTAATGAACACAGTTCAAGTTTTTAAAACATTCTGTGCAAGAACTTATTTACAATATCATAGCTTTTCATGCTGGCATATAATACACAGGCTAATCTGAAATTATGTACAAAAACTTCAGCCAACCATGCTAGCACAAATAATAGTGTCTAATTTCTTCATATCCCCCCCCCCCACCCCATGAGTCAATCATGGTTTTCAAGTGACCATTGAAAAATGATGCTTGAGAAAAATGGGTATATCTGTGAACATCAACCCACTCCTCGCCTAGGCAATCCATTTACACTGGCATTATTAACCCCACTGCAGTGTTCTCATTCTGGAATACATGGCTGAGCACAGCCCCTACCTCACAATTTGATGCATCTACTTGCACAACAAATTCTTTACTATAGTCTGGACTGGCTAACACAGGGGGTCCTCCCAAAATCTTCTTAAGTTTATGGAATGCTTGTTTGCAATCTGTGGTCCATACTAACCACAAGTGGGGACACATTTTTCACAGTACCCCGCTCTCCCCAGAAATGCTCTCACTTGCTTTTAAGTAACAGGAACTGGCCACTCTTGAATAGCTTCCACTTTGATAGGGTCTGGCCTAATTTTACCACTCCCCACTCTGTGTCCTAAGTGACCTCTGCCATACCCACGAGTTTAATGGTTAGTCCTGCCCTTTTAAACTAGTCTGCAAATTCCTATAGCATAGTCTTTAATGTAGAGTTTAATCTTACCAAAAAAACATTAATCTGGGGATAGTAGAGGGTGGTCTCTAAATGTTTCACCCCAAAAACCTACCCTGCTGAAAATTTCTAGCAATGCATTTGCCACTTTTTCTACATCAATATTAGGGACTACAGCTAGACATGGCAGATGGTAGGCTCTAGGCTCTACTAACTGCCTTACTACCTTACCTTCCAGCCCTCCCTTAGCAGTCTACTTTCTATACAAAAAAACCTTCCTTCTCTGCCTCAGTAGCCCCTTCACAAGGAATAAAAGGGACTATAGCTAGAAGAGGCAGACGCTAGGCACTAGGTTCTACTAACTTCCATACTACCTCACCTTCCAGCCCTCCTTTAGAGTCCACTTCTATACAACAAACCTTCCTTCTCTTCCTTAATATCACCTGCACAAGGAACAGTAGGGACTGTAGCTAGAAGTGGCAGATGGCAGGCTCTAGCCTGCCATCTGCCACTTCTAGCTACAGTCCCTACTGTAGAGCTAGAAGTGGCAGATGGCAGGCTCTAGCCTCGATCAACTGCCATGCTACTTCGCTTCCTAGACCAAATCCAGGAGTCCACACTTTATACAACAAACTTTTGTTCCCGTACACATACTCCCCTCTTCCTTGAGCCTCAGGTGCTTCCTTAGCCATCTCCCTCAAACTTTGCAATGTAGGGTCCATAGGTTCAGCCTGTCTCAGCTCTACATTTGTGACCCTCCCAAGCTCCCCTTACACAGGAAGTATAGTAACTTCCAAGAGGTGTACCTCACTGTCACTCTGACTACTATCATTCACCTTCATCCTTGCAGTCACCATATCCAAGGGGACATCAGTACCTCACAGCAGCTGTGGCTCACTTTCAGACTTACTACTACAAGATAGCTCCTTCTCTGAAACAGCCACCACACCAGTCCCAGCTTCAGGTATGAGATCTGTCTGGGTCTCCCCCAGGCTACCACATATACATCCCTTTATCCAACCTTGACTACATGTCTCTACACTGCATCATCACAGACATTCTCTATCAGGACATCTGCAAGAATGTTCTCAAACACAAGCTCCCTTTTCACAGGAAGCCTAGTAACTTGTAACAGTTGTGATTCACTGTCAATCTGGGTACTATCATGATTCACTGTCAATCTGGGTACTATCTCACACCTCTGTCATTGCAGTCACCATGTCCAAGGGAACATCAGTTCCTACCAGCAGCTGTGGCTCACTTTCTGACTTACCTCCACTGGATAGCTCCATCTTTGAAACAGCCACCACACCAGTCCCAGCTTCAGGTATGAAATCTGTTTGGGTCTCCCCAGACTACCGGACCTACATGCCTGTCTCCAAGCTTGACTGCATGTCACTGAATGTATACAAATATGCAACATCAAAGTCATTCCCCATCAGGACATCTGCAAGAATATCCTCAGACATTCCTACCTGCTTGCTTCCTCTTCCACCCTCCATTCAAGATGAATCCTAGTCAAAGTTATTTGGAATGGGGTCCCTCCCAAAGCTCTGACTGGAGTGGACTGTCCAAGCAAATACTCTCTAACCACTGCAGGCTTCACAATGGTTATATCAGACGCTGTCTCTCTCTTATCAATAACCTGTTTACCATCTATTAAGACAGGATATATATTATGGTGATAGATTGGCTCCCCTATTGTTTCCAAACAACTTACCACTATCATCACCACTTGCTGGCTCCCTCACCTTCTGTTTCTCACCTTGCCTCAATAGACATTTGACTGCCATGTGGCCCCTATGGTTCCACTTGAAACATTTAATCCCTAATTGTGTACTTGGAATAGTAGTTTCCCTGTTACTGGTATACTCAGTTGGTGTGATTTAGATTGCCCCCCATGGGTTCCCTTATGTCCATGTGCAGCATTGGGTATCTCTTTCTTATACATTGGTGCTCTGCTTGCTAAGTAAAAATCAACTTTTCTTCCCAACTCCTCCACAGTTACACACTCTGTCTGCTAACCAGATTGTCATGTCATCAGGCAGAGTACTGAGGGCTTATTCCCTCACCAGAAGGTCTGCCAGTCCTTCTTAAAGTGGTGACCTGACACCCACTCATCCATCTGTGAAAGTAAGTACTTAAGTCAGCAATATAATCATGTAAACTTTCATCTGTCTTGCATCTGTGTTCATGAAACTTTTATCCTGTAAGCTTCAGGTGTTAGTTTAAAACAATCTAGAAGACAGTTCTAACTTTAACATGATTAGGTACAAAAAAATACTGGCCGAGGAATTTGAATGGGGCTTGCTCTGAGGGAAGCCGTACGGTCAGAAAACAAAATCAAAATGGATCACAGTGAGATGTCCTAGGATTAGAAGCCCAACTTATAAGGTTCTTCTTTGCAAGTTTTAAATCAAAATTAAAATCAAGCAAACATTCTTTAAAATTCGAGTAGAAGCAGCAAGGGTCGAAGTTTATTTCTTTTCAAGCATTTAATTCCAGCAAAGCATTTAATTTCAACAAAGAACAGAACAGTATTGTATTTTATTAGACAGATGAGCGTTATTAATATCTCATGTAGCAGTGTTTTCATTTCATAAAAATGAAAAGTATTCTGATAGCATAGAGAAGGATGGGGCTGACCATTGAGGAGCTGTGGAGGAAAGGTTTAGAACTTAATTATATGGTTGGCCCTGACTGGTATGGGGAAGTGGCCAACGGTGCTTGTGCTATAGCTTAGTGATTTAAATGGGATGGTGATGGTGAGAAATTAAGTTCCAAACCACTCCTCCACAGCTCCTCATTGGTCAGCCCTACAATTCTCTGCCCTATCAGAACACTTTTCATTTTTATGAAAGCTTGCATTACTTACTAATAAATAAAAGAATACTGCTACGATAGATATTAACAGCACTCAGCTGTCTAATAAAATAAAATAAAATACGTGTTCTTCTGTTCTTCATTGGAATTAAATGCTTAAAAAGAAATAAGTTTCAACCCTTGCTTCTTCTATTCAAATTTTAAAGAATGTTTTCTTAATTTTAACTTAAAACTTGCAAAGAAGAACTTTAACTTTAACATAATTCAAACAATCTACATCAGACAGTTTTGACATGCCCTGGACAGCATTACCATGAAGTAAGGGAGTCGGGAGCCAAACCCAGAGCTCTATATAAGTAACTTCCGGTAGCCTGAATTTACATTTCAGAGGACTGAGCTTCAGGTTCACTTCACGCTTCTGTCCAGAACTTTCCTAAGGTTTCTGTCATGCTCTGCTGATTACCATCAACTAGTAAATTATCCTGTATTATGGCACACAGATAACCCAAAAACATTTGCTCCATTGCACAATGAAAGACTTCACTGGCAGAATTTATTCCAAAAGACATTCTGAGAAATCTGTATCTACCAAATGGAGTACTGAATGTAGTCAGTAGTGAAGATTTGCGATCAAGAATTACTTGCTAAAATGAACTCTCTGCATCCAAAACAGAAAAAAACAGTGGCATTTGGCAAGAGGGCAGTAACCTCCTCGACTGCACGCATAGAATCATGGGGTCTCTTTAATGCTTTGTTCAAGTCTCTTGGGTCAATGTATATTCTGATTTCATCTAAGCTTTTCTTATGAGCAGCTACCATGGAAGACACCCACTCAGTTGGGTTCTGTGACTGGACAAATAACACCTTGCTTCACCATCTTATTTAATTGGACCTTGACTTTGCTCTGCATAGCTAAAAGAACTCTCCTCACTGGCCTGACCACTGGGTTGACCTCTGGGTCTACTTTCATGGAGAACACATCTGGAATTTTGCCTAGCTTGTCGTTGAAAACATCAGCATACTCTGAGAAAATAGCATCGGTGTGCTTACTTGATGGACTTCTTTGGTAAAAGAAAGCAGTTTCATTCTTAAACTGTCTCTGAGACCTAATAATGACTGCACAGGTCTTCTGACTACTTAGAATTGCAAGCTGTAACTGTTCCCAGCCAAACAGCATGAAAGCACTACTTTGGTTTGAATCTCTTCACCTCCATAAGCAACAAGCTTCGCACAATTAGCCAAATTAAGTTGTTCACCAGCTCTTACTCTAGAAAATGTTTCTGATGACATAACATTACACTTTGAACCAATGTCTACTTTAAGCTCCGTGGGTTTACCATTGATCAGGGCAGTACAAAACACTTTGTTCTTTGCCAACAAATCTACTGCATTAACCTTTTCACCGACCACTGACGCATCATCTACATAGAAAGTAGGGTTGCAGCCTTCTACATGATCAACTTGCTTTTTTGTGTGACCTTTCTTAATAACTGAATGAGGTTCGCTTGATTTACAAAACTTTTGAAAGTGGTTCCATTTTTTTTACACTTGTGGCATTGCTGACCAAATGCTAAGAACTTCTCTCTTTTAGACTCATGACTGGCACCACAATTACGACAGTTAATAATAAAGCTTGACTTTGGTTTTGCTGACCATGTCCGTTTTGCTAAGCTAGTCTTACAACTTGCTGGAAAGTTACGGGTCTTCCCTGGAAAATCTGCAGGGGCTGCAGCTGCCATGTGCTTAGGCCTGTTTCTGCTAGCCACATGCTGCATGCTGTCTATGTTTGCTCTAGAGGCTGCTGAAACCATGCCCTTAACACTTAAAAGCATACTCGTGTGCCTTTCTGTAAGCTCATGGATTTGACAAATCTGTATAGCTTTTCTCAACGTTAAATCACTGTGACAAAGTAAAATGTTTCTCACTAGAGGATTATTAACACCACACACAAGCCTGTCCGTTATCAACTCATCTTTCAAATCACCAAACCTGCACATTTTAGTTTTATTTCTCAAGTTAGTGACATAAGTTGCAAAAGTTTCTACTGGTATTTGGTCTCTTGTATAAAAATAGGTGCCTCTCCAATGTAACATTTGTCTGGGAGTTACACATTTCTCTAAAGTTATGTTTCAAGCACTCAGGGTCCTCTCTTGATTCTGGTGGTTTTCCCCCTCTCCTGCATATACTGCTAGTGCATACACAAATGAACCCTCTCTTTCAATGGCTTCTGACACCACTACGTTAAGCCAAATAAATGCCCTCATATGTGCATTTTTGTCAGAAAAAGCTGCTTGCATGAAAATGTCATATTCCTGCTCAAATACTCTCCAGTTCTCTGTAATATCATGATCAAACAGAAGTGGACTGAGTCTGCGAAATGCCTCTGCCATATCAACACACAGTAGTGAAGGTGCTTGAAATTACGTATGAACATACACACGCATATATATGCCAGAAATTTAGGCCAGAACATGTAATTATGCCCAATAGCACAACAGACTCTCTGAAACAACTGCACTTTGCTAAATAAGTCTAAGTAGCACAAGAACACTCTAAAATCACTGTACTTTGTGAAACCACCCTTTATCAGTGTAAAGAACACTTTGAAATGGTGGCACTCTGGAAATAAATGTACATAGCACAAGAAACTTTTCGAAATGGCTGTTCTTTGACTGTACTTTGCACACAGTAAACTCTGTGAAATAACTGCACTGTAATAAAGCACACCCGGCAAACACTTTGCACACACTGAGATACTTCGAACAACTCTAGTTATGCTTTGAATGGCTTTGGTCAATGCAAAACAGTAGCTCATGCCAAACATTGTCATTTACTAAAAAATGCAGTTATCTTGCTTTTCTAAGCTTATTTTGCCCTTTTATTGTACTCGTTACACCCATTTGACCTCTTATCATGCTCATTATACTTTCTTGTGCTTGTTTTACTTTAAACATGCTCGTTATGGAAATCGGAGTTAACTCTGAACCCATTATAAGTATTTCTGATAACTTTAGCAAATTCTGTGGTTTCAAACACTTTGTTTAATCAACAATGCTCTTTGTGCCTTTCGGTTTATTAATATGTTTTGTGCTACTCGTTTGATTAATAATGCGTTTTGTGCTTTACAAATGCTTTGTATCGTTTTCTTTGCAAAATAAGTAATTTGTGCGAGTTTTGGTTACCTGAAGTTCGTTTCTGGCCTTTTTTTAATTGTCTGAGCACTGTATCACCCCCAACCTGCTCAACATACCTTCACAGTCAACTCTGCACCCCATGGCTGGAAGAAGTTGCTCTCTCACCATGTTGCTCGCCCGGTCAGGATAAAACAGATGAACAGTTGTGGGCTTGGTTCAAGCAGCTTTATTATTTAAAAACACATCAGGATTAAGGCTTAGTAACTTAAACTTAAAAAAACTTATAAAAAGATTGACTACTGCACTCATATATGTTAACATTCTGGTTGTTCACTCAAAATGGCACTGCTGCCTGCACGTGCCTACACTTGGAAATGCTTCTTAAAGTTACAATACACACACTGTTCTACAGCTAGCAAAGCCATCCCAATCCCTGTATTGAGGAAAAAGTTTAATGACCTTTACAGCTTCTGGGGTCCAGTTATTCCCTTCCCCATTAACTCCATGACCCTCTTGAAGGGTAAGAAGCTCCACTTCATGTTGGTGCTGTCTTTCATTTTCCTTGGCTTCTAAATGTTTGGCCTCCAGTTCATACTGACGCAGTCTCTCCTCAGCCTCCACTTTATGCCGGCACTGTCTCTCATTTCCCTCAAGTTCTAAAAGTTTGGCCTCCAGTTCATACTGACACTGCTTCTCTTCAGCCTACAGTGATTTGGCTACCAGGCACAATCTCTCTCCAGTCGTTTGGCTTCCAGGTGCAGTCTCCCTGCTGATTCCAGTTCAAGACATTTAGCCTACAGGCATAGTCTCTAACTCCAGATGGATTTTCAGGTTCCCTGGGGAAAAGATGGACTGCCCTGTCTTGGCAGGCTGCCTATCCCCAATATCAAACTGGATATCCTCTGAACGGCTGATCTGAGCTGAAGCTGTAACTAAAGCTGAAATCATTGCTTCCTTAGTTAGGTTGGCATGCACCAGTTCTCTGGCTTCACACTCCTTGGTCAACTGGTTCTTTGTCAGCTTACTATAGCCTTCTGCTGACATCTTTGCCTGCTGTCCCTGACTAACTAAAAATAAATAAAACTGTGGTGGACTGAGATTTTGTATGTTTACTATGTGCACACCCTAATGACAACTACACACAGCCTACTAAAGTCCAATTAAAAATCCCAAACCACTGGCACCAATTAATATGACATCCACCGAATAATGTGACGTCCCTTACTATATTGGGTCAGTAACTAAGGAGCTTCAATTCTCACTACTGACTTCTATGTGAGACTGTCACTTAAACAAGAGCAATATTTACAGCTGGAAATCTGGGACTGGGCTATATACTTCTGTCCACCCCTAATATAACTCCTTATTACACACTTCAGAGCAATGGGTCCCAGTTTAAGACCTTTGATACACTCACACTTATATTGAATCTCACACATCCAAAGACTTCTGGGAAAGTCTGACACAGATTTCTAGCTGTATCCCTTTATCCATTACACGGGTCCCTATTATTTCATTCAATGACTGTATCATCAAACAGCATTTTATCAAAAATGCAGTTTGTAGAACTGTTCTGACTGAGATCGCATTATGATAGGGATTAGGAAATTTGCCTTTTCCACACTGTAGTGCGATCTCAGAGTTGATATACATAATGAGCAGGGGGTGGGGTGGGGGAGACAGCCACCCACATGACGGGGTTCGATGATCCGGTCATTTGATGATTTAATATAGACCCTATTACCCAAGTGAACGTATATAGCCTCGTGAATGCTTTCTTTCTTTACCTGACTGACCCAGTAGCACATGCCCTTCTGTATACCTCCTTAGTATTACTGTTGTCTGTAACATGGTGGCACTAATTTACTATGTGGCTCTTTTCTTGGAATACTGCTACAATGCTGACCCTCATACATGGTGTTAAGCAACTACAAGCCAGAATGCATTATGGTATCATTGATTTTTAGTTCACTGTCATGGTACAGCTAAAATTTCTGAATACCAGCCCTCTCATATTTCCAAATTCCAGAAAAATCTATTTTCATAATAAAGCTGCAATTCCAAAAATAAATAAATAATTAAAAAGAATGGTTGTGTACAGAAATAAATGTCTCAACAACAGAATCTGAAAATCATTTTCAAACAATATCCCTGTCAACAGACAGCAGTACACTGACTGCAGCAAATGTTTTAAATCTCTATTTTAATACAATCCTACAATGTACAAGCATTTACTGAATAAGCTGATGTCTAGGTAACTCAAACATAGAAAATGCATTTCATCAGATATAATGATGGAAGGAGTATACTAACACGGAACAATAACCAATCTCATGCAAAAGACATCTTCTTAAACAAACAGTGCATTTAAATTTTTAAGAAAAGGTAAAATGAACTGTGCCATTCCTTTTCTAACAGGAGTATTTGCACGCAAACAAATAATTTTACTGCTATGGTCACACTTGTAACTGCAGACAGACATTCATGTCACACTGAGAAAAACCATCACGGCAATAATGGTCTGCCCAACTTGCTCTCTTGTTCCTATTTATTGTGTATGGAAATATAACAAAATATAATATACATTGCAGAGTTTATGTGAAACTTTTCACAGTTAAAAGGCAAGTTAATCACATTATAATACATTACAAAATGCTAACAGTTATGATATGCCACAGACTTCATTACTAAGTTGGGAAATAAATGAGACATGCATTTACTCTCTATGCATCATATAACTATGCTAACAGCCTTCCTTCAAGGGGTAAACAGAACAGTATTAAACTGGTGCCAGTATTAACATATTTCCAAAAACTGTACCTTGAATAAATAAAACTAATTTACATCCTGCTGTCTGAAAACAATAAAAATTAACCTGAAACAAATCCAACTGCTCTATGGCTTTCCAGATATATATTAGTAGCAAAAGCTAGCCAGAACAAAAGCTGTAGGTTCATAAACATTTGTCAAAAATATCAGCAGATGCCAGCAGGATGCAGGAGAAGTTTCTGCACAAAGGATGGATATTCACAAATGTGTGCAATAATGCATAACGGGAAAACAATCAGTGAGAATACAGATGAACTTTTGCAGCAGAAACAAAATTCTTAGACACAAGCTACAGCTGTGTCATACTTGGTAGCAAACTGTATCCTGAGAAAAACTGCTCAAAACAAACCACAAGTAATGTTATGGCAGGAATGCCTACTGGTGCCTTCTTTCTGCAGCTTATTGTCTCAGTAAATTTTGTTAAAATAACATTTTAAAACTGTGACAGAGCAGAGCAGATGAGGGCAGGCTATACATGTTGAGATGTGCATCTGTCAAAGTGCAGTCATGTGAATGAAGGAGGATGTGTTAAAATGCACTGAAACATGACTTTAAAGAGCATTTGTGACAGTGTAAGACCAGGCGGTGGGATGAACACTTACCCAGTACTGCTACTCTAATATCCTCCAACTTTAGACATGCCAACCATATTACAAAAGCAGGCACTTAATATTAAGATGCAGGCCTGGTACGCAGGTAGAAACAAAGGTAAAATATAATGGAGTAAAGCAGAGCCAGCATACCCATCCTGTAAACACTGAACATTTAAATGTATAATGAACCATTTCAGAAGCCTCCTAGCAGAAATGAAACTGTAAACTACAATTCATGCAGTAATGACATGAACCTGTGTTGCTAGAGCAAAAGAAATTATTACAACAAAAACTACAAAAGTAATGAACCCAGCAGCTTTTCTCAAAAATGAGGAAAACAGAGCTGAAGCTAAATGCACTGACTTTAAAAGTAGGGAGGTTACCTGAAAAAGGTCTTGCAATCCTTTCAAACAAAATGCAAATATTAAGTTAATAACTTCTATTTAAGGTATGCAATTTGGAACAAAACGGGAAAACGTAGTATGGACTACAATGACAGAAAAGTGACTAAATCTGAATATAATGCATGCAATGCACCTCTGGAGCAGCAGTCATATACTTTAGTCCGAAACCAAATAATGGCTATGACCACCCAGGAAATAAGGTACTTCTGTCCTATATTTCTTTACTCATTTTTCATTTGGGTAAATGCACTAGACAAAGGTGCATATATACAGAATATACTGTCTGGCTCGAACAGACAAATGGATTAATCCATTTTATTAAAAAATATAAATATTCACAAATATTTATGTTTCAACGAATAAGTTTGACATTAGTTATACATTACTATATGTTGCAACTGGAAATTATTTAGTGATGCATAATTAGTTATTGCTTGTTACTAAGTGATGTCCATTGTCCAACCTTTCTGATGTAGTCATTCTGTGAGCCTAAAAAGACAAATGGAAACTGATGGAAATCAGACCCAGGGCTACAGAATGAAATGTTAAAACTCGTATCCTTAATCATCTAATGAAACCAAGAGTTAAAAACATGAGGAAGCTCCAGAAAGTAAAGGTTCTGAAACTTCAACTACAACTACTTCCTATCAAAATGCCCATATCAAGGAAATGGTCGTAGTACACAAGTAATAGTAAAGTGCAGGGCACACAAGTCCAAAGAAGAAAGAAATGCATGCAAAGTCTTTTTTGACCCCCAAAGATGCTATTAAATCTTGACCATATTAGGAAAATGTATACTAAAAAATAAGTGAAATGTAGTGGAGATTTGGATGAAAAGCCAAACAACGGGGATCTGCTGTCAGGATGGTTTTCAGTGAGCCCTTAACAGTTTTCATTCCCTCTACCACTGCAGATAGGAGAATTATGACACTGGTTTAAAACCACAATGGTTGAACTACTTCTGAGAAAAGTGCATGTCTGGTCTCCATGGCAGCATTTCTCACTACATCTGCAATAAAAGCAATGGCTTTAGCAAAAAGGAAGTACCTGATGCCGGCTTATATTTCACTTGCAGAGGGGCCTGCACAGTTCCTGCAAATCCAAAAAGGGATACAAATTAAAAACAGGCTGGTAATCAGCGAGGAGGAGGTGATTTTACTTTGTCACCTATAAACAGTGAAGCTAAGTGAAGACGCGTGCAATATGTGTAACCACTGCAGTATATGTTAGTGGATCATACAGGCCTCTCTAATTTACAGTCCTTATACACAGACAGCAGGCAATCAAACAGTATATGGCTTTGTTTTCTGTGTTCCAGCTGACATAGCTATCCATCACATTCACTTTTTCCATTCCCTGCTTGACTCTTACATGCTTCAGCCTCTTACCGACAAGGTCACTAATGACATTATTGGGCAATCTTTTTAATTTTAAATTTCATTTTTCATATTTATTCTTTCACACTGTGCAGTCCTCATGCATTGATTCATTGCTTTTCAGTGTTCTAGTTATTTTCACCGCCACCATCCCCCTTCTGACTGGCAGTAGTTCATCTCCTTACATTCTTCCCTCTTCTTTTTCCTCACTCATTTTCTTTTGCTTTATACTTATTTCAGCTTCCATGCCCATACTTCTTTTTCGTGCCACCCCTTCATTTCCTACATCCCATATGGAAATTCCCCAACATTTTCCCTCTTTTCCATACATTCCCCTTCCAAATTTTCAGAGGTTCTGCTCAGATCATTTGAGACCAGGTACATTCCCACGATATACGTTTCAGGCCTGTCTGTTCGGTCATGAATCTCCAACATTTTCAATTTACTTTCCTTCTCTCAGAATGGTCCTAGTAAAGCCTGATCAGGACCTGGAAAAAGAATCCAGTTTGTAATGCTTTGTAAAAGTATGTACAAAAAGACCAAGCTGCTGCCTCCAGAATACTTCCAAAGTAAACCACTTTCCAGAAAACCACAGAAAAAGCCAAAAAAAACTGTAAAAGTGGATCTTAACTCTGCCTGGGTGTGGTTTGTTATAGTAAGAACAACAAAACGAAATAGCATTAGACAACCATCTCAATATAGTCTGCTTTGACACAAGTTGTCATTTTTTCTTACCTTTGTAGAAAACAAATACCTGTTTGGCTTCCCGGAAGTATTTAGTTCTGTCCAAGGAATATCTGAGCTGCTTGTAGATATCCAGAATATGACAATTCTTTTTCCCTTGTTTTTGCGCCTGAAAAAATACAGGCAGATTAGTAGATTCACTCAAGGTGTACTCTGAAACCACTTTACGTATAAAAGAATAATTTATTCTCAAATAAACCCTGTTCTTGTGAAAAATGAGGTAGGGCTGGCTCCCCCATAAGGGCTTGTAACCGATACATTCTTCATGTAGAAGTCAGAGTAATGAGTAATAAAGTCTTTTGTGTTTTAAACCTCAAATCAGCCTGGTGAGTTGGTTTAAATGGAAAAGTTAGCCTTTCTAGCACAAAGTTAAAATTCTGTGGAGGACCCATCTGTTTTCTGTGTGGACTGATATGAAAGACCCCTTTCAAAAAGTGCTTGACTTCAGGACACGTAAAAAGGGGGGAATCAAAGGGCAGACTAGCAGAAATGTTGGACGATGAATTTTGATATAAAAGCATAAAAGGCTGCAGGACAGTAACTTGTGCACAATCAAGAACCAGAGGCAAACAGGCTTTAAAAGGGTCCTGTTTATGGAAGAAAATGTTCACTTATACATACAGTATATGAATTCCTAGTAGCAGGCTTCTAGCTACCTTCAGTACCTGCTGTACATCCTCAGAAAGAAGGTGCCTGACAAGGTATCAAAATTCTATCATCCACACAGTCAGCTAGTGTGTTTCACTTTGGGGTGCATCAAACTTCTCCTCTATTTTGTGAGGAAATCCAGTTTGTGGAGAAGCTTGTGGTATTTGACCCTGGCCAATTTCACATGAACAGAGAACCACTGTTGCCTGACCCAAGTGAGGAGTCACCACCATAATCTTTGGGGTGTTCTTCTGCATCTTTAAAAGAGCCCTAAATATCAGGGGAAAGAAGAGAAAAGCGATGAGGAACATGCGTGTCCACAGGAATGAGAATGCACCTGTCTTCCAGGCCTTTTGCAAGGAATCCAGGAGCAAAATTTCTTTAATGGTCTGTTTTGAAAGGAGGGAAACAAATCTAATAGAGGTGTTTCCCACAGTTGGGTCAATTCCTAGAAGACTCTTGGTTAAATTGCCATTCATAAGAGTTTGACCTGGTCCTCTTTAGTTTGTCTGCTACAAAGTTTTGTTCTGATGGAATGTATGAAACCTGATAAGGAAAACTGTGCCGAGTTGCTTCTTCCCAGGCTATCACAGCAAGTCTGCACAGGGAGTAAGATTGGGTACCCCTCTTTGTTTATGCAACAGAGCACTGCAGTGTTTTCTGTAATAACTTGTAGAGGTCTTAGAGATAAGAAATGGTTCAGGGCTTTCAAAGTCTGCCATCATCTCTGACACTGACATGCTTCTGCCTGTCCCATTTGTTCCACAGACCTTACAATTTCACTCCTTTTGATGAAGCTCCCAAAGAAAAGTCTGTTTTGAAAGACTGAGAAGGCGGCAGGATGCAGAAGGGGAGACCTGGACTAACAAAGAACTGGCCCACCCACCACAGTAACTCCCTTCTTACAAATCCCAAACAAAGTAAGCTGAAAAGACAAGTGATGATGATACCAAGTCCAGACTAAACTCAGGTACCACTGAAATGTTTTCATGTGAAGTCTTGCTAAGGGAATTATGAGAATCAAAGAAGCCATGTAAGCCAGAATCCTGAGATATTCCTTGTCAGACACCAGAGATGACTGGAAAAGCTCACGAAAATCTTTTCGGAAATCTTACTTTACTTTGTGGAGAGAAGACTCTTTCCAGGGCAGAATCCAAAAGACATCCTAAAACTATTCTGTGTGAGGGAATGGGATGATGTTTGTAAATTCACTTGAAATCGCAGATTAAGCAGAAGTCTCTGAACACTTGCCATTGACTCCTGACAATGGGAAAAATAGTCTGCAAATATAAGGCAGTCATCCAAATACAGAAAAATGTGAATGATCTGAGGTCTAAAGCAAGCAATTACTTGAGCCAGACACTTTGTAAATATCCTTGGAGCAGGAGGCAGTTCAAAGTGTAAGGCAAGGAACTGACAGCATAACCAAGATATAGAAAATGTTAAGAAATGTCTGAAATCTTTGCCGATGGAATGCATATTTTAAGTCTAGCTTTATCATGAAAGAGAGTTAAGGGCTGACATTTTCAGGATTTGAGGCGGTAACACTTTGAACCATGCAACCTTGACAAAAACTCTGTCACAGGAGACGTCAGCACAGGTCTCAAAGTTACTTTTTTCCTTGGTACCAGAAAAAAATCTTGAATAAAAACGTTTTCTCATCTGGCTGGAAGGCTCTGGTTCTACGCAACTCTGAGATAGCCTCTGTTCCAAAAGTGGAGGAAACAGGGATATTTGATTTAATGGACAAGGAAGAATCCACTAAAAAGGATGAACAGGTTCTCACTACCAACTCTAGCCCTCCTTTTCAGAACCCGTTTGTTTGAAACAATCTGTTGTCATTGCAGAAGATGTAGGTCTATAGTGAGGAGAGAATGCCAAGAGAGGAGGGGAGGGAGACTGATGAGAAGTAGTCATTCTGACTTTTTGGACTGTCCTTGATTTTGAGAGGCATTCCCTTTCTTTTTAGATCTGCCTAGCCATGGCTTTTTAAATTTCTGTATGTTGACACCTTGATGCTTAAATTGTTTTTTGCAAAGGACAGCTAAAGTATACTGAAAAATGTTTTATTACACTTAGAAAAGGACTACTGGAAGATTTGAAACACCCTTAAATCAACTCCTCCCCTCTCCCATCAAATCTCTCAAGTGCAGCAGAAGGGTCAAACAGAACTTCCTTCTCAAGGGGAGAATTTCAAATCTCAGATTTAACATCTTCTTGTAAGGTTTGAGAATGTAACAAAATAAAATTTTCTCATGACTGACCCAGTAGCAGCAGTTCTAGAGAGGATATCAGCAGAATCATCAGGACCTTTTAAGGAATGTTTGACTACATGAAAAGTAAATACAATTAAAGCATTCAAATAATTCTTCACCTCAAAAGTGGGAAGGTTAACAGTTAACTTTTTCGTGTTCTAAAAGGACAGAAGTAAAAACCTTAACATGCGAGCTTGGCAGTTTAAAATTCAGAATGTCAGTGTGGCAGAAGAATCCACTTTCTTCCCAAATATGTCAAAAGCTGTCTCATCTTTGTCAAAGGGAATGAGAATAGCATTAGCAATCTGTTTATCAGAAGCAGGTTTAGATAAGGAAATCACTATAGGGTCTGCCTTAGGGTTAAAAAGCCAAACCTGAGTCTGTGGTACCTAGCATGTAAACCACAAGTGTTCAGTAAAACAGTCGGCCATTGGGCTTTCACCTCTGGAAGAAAGAGTGGGATGGAATCCTGGTGGTCAGAGGGGGAGTGAATAACAAAAAAAAGCTAAAAATATAAAGCATACTGGTGAGTGGCTTAGAAATTAGGGTACTTTTCCATTATCGGGGAAACAGTCATAATGAGCGTTTGGAATCCTAGCACTCATTATAACGTTGATTGTTCAGCTGCTGCTGACGTGCACACACACTTATTTTCCTGTCAGATGTATAAAATGTGGTCGATCACATTTAATAAATAATGACAATCATTTGACTTCGACTTGCTTTATTCCGAATAATGCATGCCGATAGGGTTTAAAAGGAAGTGAATTACCATGCATTTTTGGGAGAAAAACAAGTGTATAACTCAAATGATTGCCGTTATTTATTAAATGTGATCAACCACACTTTTCTCCTAAAACCGCCAGTTGTAGGGAATGCGGAGGGGTGTGAGCCGACATCAAGAGAGAGTTGAGAGGTATATGTAGATGGGACATACATTAATCAGATTGTGTGAAAAGGCAGGTAAATGCCATGGTCACACTTTTGGACAGGGTGAAACGGAGAGTAAAAGAAATGCATGCGTATGTCTTTTTTTAACGTAAATCGCAGTCTCAATACTCAAAGGCCCCCCCCCAAAAAATAAATAAATAGACTGATGTGGTCTTAGTGGTGTTTAATTAACATATACCTGCAATGCACTGGCTTTGCCACATGCCTACAAGGGAGTGTGCATGCGAGTGTATGGTATAAATGAGTTGCAATATTTTCTCTTTATGAACTGTTAACATTTTCTTACACTTGAATTTCTGCACTTTGTTACCAGCGGCAATACATTTAGGCACTCACACGGTGCTTCACTTCTTTCCTATTTAGCTAATGAACAATCGCTTTTCATTTCTGTCTAGTTAGTCCGAGACTGTCATATGAAAACGAAACTAAATCAGGAAGTACGGGGTTTTGTCCAGCCGGATTATCCCGGTAAACAAATGTTAAGTGAATAAATCAAAATTTAAGGGGCGTGATTATCAAACAAAAACTACACTGCGACTGGATTTATAGGTTTCCTTCAGCACACTTATCAGTTTTCCTGGTAAATTAATCGAATAATTTATGACGTGCGGTTGTCATAATCAGGAAGTATTTGTTTCCCCGATAACGGAAAAGTACCGAAATTAGTGTGCGTGTGTGTAGTAGGTACAGCATTGTTTTTTTGTAATTTAATTTTTAACTTCTGAATTTGACTGCCTCAGAGTCAAATTTGATATGACTCAGTGAGATGGAAGTTTGGGCTATTTGGGTGCCTACACTAATCCAAAAATCTGACCTCATTCAACATGTGACATTTGCTGAGTAGGGTTTTATATTCTTCAGTCAAACAGTAATACAGAAGTTACTGAGAAAAAAAATACCCTCTTTCAAATTCTAAAATGAATATGTTATCCCCGTGATGGACATTTCTCATTTTCAGACCATCCTTCCTCGTTTCCCTCACTGACAAGCACTCTCTAAAGTGTTAAAATAAGTAGTATATAAAAAATGTATATAACACTATGCAAAACTTGATTGTACTCAAGCAGTACAGACTGCACAACTTTGAGATAGAAATAAAATAAATAAATGTTTCAAGTATCAAGTACAAGCAACATCTTCAACATTCACTGCATTCCCCTATGTCTCACACACACATACACACACACACTACAGAAACCTCAAACCTGAGGCAAAAAGATATATTCTGTTGACACCTGGCATAAGCTCTGTCAGTCTAGAGGAGTTTCATCAAAGGACTTGGGGTAGCACACCTGAAGAAACTTAATATGCTATTTCAATTTCTCTGGACTATTTCCCTCACCTTAACATTACAGCCATCTTAGGGTACAATTATATATTTCAGAACTAAATGATTTCTTAGTATTTGAAATTGTGGCAGCTGTACATAATTTGTAAAAACTGTGACAGCAAGCACAGAGTGGATCATAGATTATTTGAATCAGTACATTTCTGCTTTTCTACAAATCGTCATTCCTCCAATCAAGGGAGCCCGCAGGATTTTTTGCAGGGGGGTGCAAACCCAAGCCCCGCCCATGCAGCCCCACCCCCTCTGTTGCCCCACCCACTCAGCCCCACCCCCTCACCCACGCAGCCATTCCAGTGTCCCATTACTTGGCTATTTCTCCCCATTTGTCATAGACACTGTTCAAATCTCTCAGTGTGCATACTGTTTTATGCTTTACTTCTACAATGATTACAGATATTTGGATTTCATTTACAACTTTTATAGCACAAACACTGATAGACATTTACTAAACCTAAACAAAGCAATAGTCTTACAATGAAAACAGACTTAGCATTAAAACTTCTCTACCTTTGAAACCCACATTCACTGAAACATTGAAACCCACATTCAAAGAAAATGCATCTGGCCTGTGGCAGGGTAAGTTTACCTTTGGGCTGTTTTCAAATCATAGGCTCCTTGCACACATTTTTAGAACCATGGAAAAGTTATTCGATTCACCTTCCTGACTGTATTAATTATACTATATAATAATTGAATTATATCCCTTGTATAATACAGCACCACTTGTTGGAGCGTGTTTTAAATTTATAGTTCTGAACATTTTTCCTTTAAACAATGAAACAAATCATATGAACCAATAATGACAACCTGCCCAATTCAGAACATTTCAACCATAAAGGGCCACTCTACTCAAACTTCTGTCATACAATCCACCAATATCAATTGATATGCAGAATCTTTGCAGAAGTAAAAGTCATCTGAATAATTCCACATTAAAGAGATCTGAAACCAGTGAAGAGGTTGTTGCTAGAAAACAACTTTATATTTCAGTGTTTAATCTACAAATTCAATGCCGCCCTTGAAGAATAAATTGCCTACATTATATTAAAAAAATGGTAAGCTGGTATATTGCAATAGGGAATGGGTGGCAAGCTGAAAAACAAGTTCATAGTTATTAGCATCTAATCCAAAGGAGGACATACTCAGGACTATAGCACTCCACCTCCTTAAAATACACATCTACATGTTGTGGGAGTAGAACCTATAACCTTCTGTATCAAGATGCAAGTATGCTACCTGCTGTGCTGCTTTAAAAATTCCATACTACAATAGTGATACCATTTGCTAAACAAAACAGTTGCACATTTTAAGTAGGCATAGCATGAGCAGCAGTAAATTTCTCTTCCCTTAAAACTCACAATTCCTTGAAAATGCACTTGAAAATAAAATCCACCTGCTAACTCTAACTAGGGCATTTCACTCTCTCTCACACACACCTCAACCTCTTAGTGCAAGAAATCTGGACAAAGCCTAAAATAAATAGGAACAGATTATAAATATTGCTGTCATGAACCAAGAACATTGCTAGAATCTGATAAAAATAACTTTATCAGAGGCTGATGGAATCAAACCACAGAGTACAGGAAGCAGTTTATCACCAGCTCTTAGCTTTAATCCCCTACGCTAACTGCCAGACTAAATGAAGCTAAGCACCTTGTGTGGGAATAGAACCGACAGTCTTATGATCTTCTGGCAGAAATAAACAGGTCTTGCACTGAATGAGGAGGTATTGTTAGGGATTGCTTGAAGGCACTCCTTCTTGGGGAAATCCCCCCCCCCCCAGTATTAATGAGTCCATTATCCAAAGCACTACAGTTGCTGAAGCTGATAATGAAGGAAGTAGCTTTTTACAGCAAAAATAGTTATAGTTTGTCAACTGGCAGTAGTTTCAAGAACCACAGTGATATGTGACCTGGTGCTCAATTCCCTCACTGTCAGAGATTGAGGAGTTCTGTTAACTGGTATTCATTATGCTCCATTTCAGCAGCCAGTTGTAGGTTCACATTTCTGATGAGTGCTGTTACTGTTTTGTGTTATAATAATTTCTATCATAAAATAAATGAGTATTATGAATTTCAACAGATTGAACTCTACAGTTCCCTACAAAATGGTGTCTACAGGACTGCAATCAGTTTCTCTCAACATTTAAACAGAGTAGGTTGCACACACAAAAAGCATTTGTTAAGCTTTCACTTACAGTGGTTTGTAATTAAGCAGGTCACCATATTGATCAGCCTTAGGGCTCTGTTTCTACTTGAGTGGTTGCCTCCTTCCCCTGTAACTGAAGTAAATTGACTCTTACATTAAGAGCTGTAATACTTACCTTATAGCTTTAGGACACCTTAGGAAACCTTGTAAACTGCAATAGCCCCGCTACGTTCGCCCTCGCTACGCTTGGGCTCTCTTTGCTCATCTCCCTGCCCCCAATTCCCTCCCACCCCCAGTACCTCTAAATTTATATTACTATAGCCACTCCCCCACTTTCTAGATCCTATCTGCTTTCATCTGGAATAATTCCACCCACCCCCATTCTACTACCTACATTTTAATAGCACCTATTAGCTTTCATCTGGCATTCTCCCATCCCCCTTCCAGTACCTTTACCTCACCACTCTATCTTCTAGTGTTGCATCACCAGGTAAAACAGTTCCTTAATTCACTAGCTGAATCACAGATAATGATATACTCCTCTTTACTACCCCTCTTGTTCACACCATACCTCCTTACCTTGTATGAAAACCAGTTTCTCACGAGATTTCAGGTCCCAAAAGGCCATACTATCACCCCAGCTGTAAATCCTTCCACCTTCAACCATACTTACAGTACCAGATCCTATTCAACATCTTGTTCAGTCTATCAACATCTCAACCCCAGGCACATTAGCTCTAGATCCAAACACTACCACAAACTAATGAACTTCAGGAATTTGTTTATCACCAAGTATAGACTCAACCTAATACTTGGTGGTGATATTCACCCCAACCCTGGCCCACTCACTTCAGATACACATACCCCCTCTACTTGCAATCTAAGCTACAAACCTACAATTAATAGGCCAACTAACTCTCTCCTAGTCTGTCATCTCAATATTAGAAGCATTAATAACAAGGTACATGAATTGCATGCACTTCTGGATGTCCATTCCCCTGAGATTCTCTGTTTATCTGAAACCTGGTTAAAACCTAACACTAAAGACAATGAAGTGTTACCACCTGGGTACAATATACACAGGTTGGATCGTGCTTCGAGGAAGGGGGTGGGGTAGCTGTACTCTATAAATCTGAGTTGAATGTCACCGTAGATGTAATACAACCACCTCAGATTAATAACTCAGATTCTTGCCACCAAATTGCAACTTAATAAAAATAAATGCATTAATATCATCTGTATGTACATTCCCCCAGGTAACAATATATCTACATTTGAAGATATCCTGCACTGGCTATCATGTCACTACCCCCAAGAAACCCTACTACTTGGAGACTTTAATATAGACTGGGGCACCTGTTCCTCAGAATCCCCAACCACCCATATTAACCTGCATGCATTTACACAAATCATATCCACCCCTACCAGGATAGGTAAACCCAACCAAAAAGAAAGTATACTTGACTGGGTACTCATAAATAGTCACCCCCAACTATACACCTCTGGTACCCTCCTTAATGGCCTAAGCGATCACCTTCTCACATATGTAATTAAGCACAAAACCATTAATTCCCAACAACTCTTACTCAGAAAGGTTAGAAACAATAAAAAACTTTGACCCTACCAAATTCCAACAAGAACTAAACTCATGTAATTGGTCTATTCTAAAACACCTCCCCTTAGAGGTAGCAGTAGCATACTTTAACAACAAATTCCTTGAGATCCTGGATTTGCATGCACCTGTTCGTTCAAAGAGGACCAAGGCAAAAACTGCACCATGGCTTTCTATAGAGTCTAAACTCAAAATTACCCTTAGAAACAAAGCATGTGCTTTATGGCATTCTTCTAAAGACCCTCAAGATCACATTAAATACAGGCAATCCAGGAACGAAACCAAAAAATCAATTTTACAAAACAAACAACAATACTACTGTAATTTACAGACAGTAAATCAAAATAACCCTCAGAAGTTTTGGGCAGGTTTAAATAATCTACTACATCCTGGACAAACTTCAACCCCAATCCCTGCCGCTACTATTGATAAAGCCCCTGAAGATGTTTGATAGTAAAGAATTGGTTAAAACTGAGACAATTCAAGCCCTAGCTAGCAAACTACCTCCTAGCTCCCCTGGTCCTGAAAGTAGCACCCCTAGAAACCTACTCGCGTTCAGCTTCCAACCAGTTGCCACTTCACTTATCCATACCTTGATCAAAACATTAAAACCCACTACACTTTCTGCTGATCAACTCCCTGCCGAGTACCTACAAAAATCAGCTGATACTATGGCTTACCCCGTCTCAATACTAATCAATCAAACCATAGTAGAAGCTAAAATTCCCACCATCTGGAAAATATCCTATGTAATCCCACTTCACAAAGGAGGCAGCTCTACTGAATTCTCCAATTATAGGCCAATTGCTATACTCTCTCCACTTGCAAAGATTATGGAAAAATGTATTCATAGACAACTCATGCACCACCTAATCCAGAATCGCCTTATGGCAGACACTCAGCATGGCTTCCATCTTCATCACAGCACTACGTCAGCCCTCCTAGCCTTTACCAACACCATAAACCATAATCACAACAATAATTATATATCCTCTGCCCTCTTCTTGGATCTTTCCAAGGCATTCAATATGGTTGATCACCAACTTTTAATCCACACCCTGCAAACATTCTGTCTAGATACTGGAACCCTCCAGTGGTTTCAATCCTACCTGAATGGTCGACAGCAGGCTGTCCTCTGGCAGAATAAACTCTCTAACCTTCTACCTAACACCCTTGGAGTACCACAAGGCTCTATACTAGGGCCCTTTCTGTTCTCCATCTTCATTAACAACCTTTATACTGTCATCCCAAAAGTCAGCTGTATCCAATATGCTGATGACTCTACTCTGCTTTGCTCAGCCACATCTCCAGTAGAGTTATGGTCAGCTACCCAGACCACCTTTAATACAATAGAAAACTGGCTTTCTGAACATCGACTGATCCTAAATCCCAAAAACACTAAAATGCAGTTATTTTCACCAACAAGTAGGTCTACCGCTTTCACCTTTACCATAAAATCAAATGATGGCACAATAATCTCCCTTGACCCATCTACTAAACTATTAGGTGTCATCATAGACAATCTAAAATTTGACCTACATGTTAACCAAACTATCAAAACCATCAATAAAAAACTAGGGTCACTTTACAGAATAAAAGCCTTCCTAACCCCTCCAGCTAAAATTGCCATAGCTCACTCTCACCTTCTTTCAACCCTTCTGTATGCATCCCCTCTACTCTCGAATTTAAACAAGACTGTCCTTAACAAACTCTCAGTTTGCTACAACCACATTGCCAGGTTTGCCACTGGGCTGCCTTTTAGGACGCATCATTGTATCAATCTAAATCAGCTTGGGTGGCTTGAACTACCCAGCCTAATCCAGTATAACCAACTGATTATGGCCTATAAAATCCTCTATAATCCGGACAATACTCCTGCACTTAAAAATATTATCACCCCCTATAACAATCCTAGACCACTTCGATCCTCTAACAAACTACTAATTCAGACTAGCAAAATATAACACAGCCGGTGATTCTCTCTTTGCAAACTCTGTAAGTAGATCCTGGAACACTCTTCCAGCTGATATTACCTTACTTTCCACCTTAGGTCAGTTTAAAACTAGACAACATTTGTCACTTAACTGGCTATGTCAATGTATCAAGCCTGACTAACTCTCTCTAGAATGTGTAAAAATCTGTTAACCAGTTTACTGTGTGATTTACTTTAATCCTGACTTGTGCTCAGGATTAACTGCAACCTGTGGACCTTGCTTAACTTGCTTACTTATGTAATCTCTGTAAACAGTCTGTTTGTAATATGTAATGCTGGTATTATGTAATGCTGTATCTGCTTACCCTTGGAGCTCATCTCCCCGGGCCTCCGCTGAAAATGGACATGCATCCAGTCGGACTATCTCGGTCAACAAATGTAAAATAAATAAATAAATAAAAGTATGGCTCAACTTCTAGTTGTTTATTCAGTGCCACTGTGAAGCTCTTCTGAAGTCTAAGTTTCAGCACTGGCTAATTTGCCAATGTCACCATTCAGTGTTTGGCCGCTATATTTTTGTACACAGTAGCCCTGTACATGTTAAAATTTGACTCCAGACATGACCCTGCAGTTTCAAGGAATTGTATTTTTTCAGACTTCCTCATTCTCCATAGTGTAGAAGGTCACACAATACTGTAATTTAGTATACTAGACACTTAAATATCCATTGCTTTCAAAAGGTTGTTGTTTTTTTGGATTGATAAGTACAGTAAGCATATGATGGCTCTTCATACAATGAAATGCATGCATCATGTTTTGAAAATGTATTTTTTTTAACTCTACCCAGCAAAATGTACAAGAGGAAATACATCTGATGCTGGAATGAAACATCTCATTTTAGGCATAGTGATTTATAAAGCTGTATTGTCATATTACAAATGCTACAATTAATACTCACAGAAAAATGTGCTAACTCAGCCTTTCACAGCAAATTCAAAGGTTTGCAAACCCATTTCACAATACATGCAAAAGATCACAAACAGCTTTGTCCACTTAATATAAGAGAAATGAGAAACATAATTGTTGCAGTACGCAACAGATATTCTATTACTTGCAAATACATTACACTAATCTCTATTACAACCTACTTGATATTGGAAGACTGCTCTTTTGTAGTGTGTGTAGGTTTCAGTAATTATTCTTAAACTGACTCTGAATACATTTATTTTTCTCTGCTATAATCTGTCATATTTCATCAATTTCTGTACCTTTTGGCATACACTTTGGAAACTGACAGAACAGACTTCCCTGCTGGTGTGTCTGAAACTGTGAAGTCATACTGACTGGCTAATATAAAGGTATGCTTTTGTAGACTAGGGATTATTTCAATTGCAAACACATTTGTGATGACCATATTTTTTTAAAATAATCAAATTAGGAAGTTCTCTCACAACACAGTTCTGATAACAAATATATTTTATTTTATTACTACAACTGATTAAATGAGCATATTATTAATGCCCTGTGCCAGATAGTTATGCCATAAAGTATATGAACTAAGGTAACTGCTTTAGTTATTTTATTACAGAAATTATGGAAAATAACACTTTAAAACTACACTTACTACTAAATGGCATTCCATTCCCTCCCAGCAGTTCTACTCAGCATCTGAGTCTTATGAATACTTAATATGCATTTAGATATACCTGGTATTTGTGCAGTTGAGATGTAAAAATAAAACAGGTTGCTACATTTAATTAAAAAAAGTGTGGCATAACCACAACAATAGTTGAAGGGATTGTACGTTATGATTTTATTTATCTCCTCCAGGCATATAGATGTTATTTATAACCTTCTGGTTAAGCTTTTGATCAAGAAAGTTTTACCAGGCAGCTGTGTTATTTAAAATTCAAAAACTAACTCTTTATAATGAAATTAAACAGCCTGCTTAAATGAAACGGAGCACAGGACAGCTCTGCATAAGAAACGTCTGCTTTTAGAAATGAAAGCTTACACCCCTTAAATGAAACGGAGCACAGCTCTGCATAAGGAAATGAAACGGAGCATAGCTCAGTCTGCAATT
This sequence comes from Protopterus annectens, assembly GCF_019279795.1. Lineage (NCBI taxonomy): Eukaryota > Metazoa > Chordata > Ceratodontiformes > Protopteridae > Protopterus > Protopterus annectens. Next base: position 761,895,273 of record NC_056734.1, on the reverse strand, counting down.
GCATATAGAAATTAAATGAAATGGAGCTTACCGACCTGTGGGAGTTGACAGTGTGGCTACCACTACCAGGAACCGATGCGATCGTTTTTTTTCCCGCGCACTTTTGTGATTTAAATTACGTAGCGTGCGGCACATTGAGTCAGGTCTTGCAGCTGTAAAAGTGGGAGGGTGCTTCACTCCTCCTCGCCCTATGGTTCCGGTGCGTAAAACTGGGACGCAAAGGGCGTTCTTAAAAAGGAATGCCCTTTCTTTAAAAAAAAAAAAAAACTTTTTTTTTTTTAAATTAAAATAAAATAAATTTCTCGGCCAGACGATTTCCAGGGGGGTGCAAGTGCACCCCCTTGCACCTGCCTGCGGGCGCCCTTGCCTCCAATGCTATTAATCTGAAGCAATGTCTGCACTTTTTATTATAATGTCCCCTCCTGCTATTTTCTGTTATGTAATTTAAAAAAGATTAAATCCCTGAACATTTAGTTCCATGTCTTAAATGATGACGTAAATAGTTTTGGCACAGAATTTGTTTCTATGTACTTCACATTTACAGCTTTCAAGCTTTAAGTGATATACTTATTGCATTTTATTTATTGTTTTTAAATCAGTTCCAACTTCTGGATGAGTTTCTTTCTCTAAGTAAAACTGAAGTATTTTACCATGCCAAGGGCTTACTATACACTGCATTTAACAGGAGCATAAATGCCTAACTAAATCTGATAAAACTGTAGACTAGTTTGCTTTTGTTTTGGGTTAAAGTACGCATTTGTCTTTTTTGTTTGCCTATGTACTCACGCCAGTTTCCTGGTCTCTATTCTCACCCTCTGGTTCCAAATAACTGTCCTCTTTATTTTACATAAGCTATCTTGTATCTCCACTGCTTGAAGTGATAGGGCAAAAACTACGCAGAGGTCTTGTATCATCATGCGGGCAGTCAGGGGTAAATGCTTTTCCTCCCTAGCCTACAATGTCTCCTGCTATTAGTTTGATATCTGTTTCTGCAATGCTAGCCCCATGAGATTATACACACTTGTGCATGCAGTCTCAGCGATACCTACAGTATATCCATGTTGGGGAGTGCATCCTCATCCTCAATCCTTGTAGTACATCAGTCTTCCTCCTGGTGTTAGCACTGGAGCAAGATCAAGTTGTATCCCTGCCTTGGAGATGGGAGCTGACAACTCTCACTCGCACCCACTCTGTCTGCCCAGCTCCCTCCAAGGCCCAGCTAATTGACTGAACCCAGGTAGTCAGGGTCAGTTGCAATTAAATAAAACAGAAAGCTTTATCCTTCTGTTCAACAGAGCTCACATCCATCAAATTTTGTATTTAACTACATTCTTCTAAACTATTTTAAGCTCCGACATTTTCTATGCTGCATATTCTGCTTTTCAGTTTTTAAAGTTCATGTAGTTCAGTTTGTGTAGCAGGAATAAGAAAACTCAAGAGCTTGACATCATCTTCATATTGTATATTCTGGAGGAGGTATATGCTGCATTTGAATGTCAAGTCCAAACATACGTCACATGTGTTGATTGCATAGGAATGGGTTGAGGGGGTGACAGCAGGTAATAATATGACTGTGATGGTATCACAACTGGAATCATTCCCGGACCAAAACTTGTCTGTATCCTTACTAACGTTTACAGAGTAAAAAGGCAACATTTTCATATTTAGTCCCTGAACTGGCTGGTTCTGAAATCTCTAAGTTCTAGTGATATCAACCTTCTTTGTAAAAATGTTAAGGAAGTCTCAAATCTTGTACCACTGAATTAGCTCATTTTAGGAGACTAGAGAGTAAAATTTGTTGTTCAGTAATGTATTTAGTTTGTATCTCCTGTTGACATTACTGTGTAACTAGAGCATGAGCGGGATAGATCTGATGGACAAGATCAAAACTTAATGTCTAGCTGTACATTTTAAGGTATGACATGATAATGGCATTATATATTCTTTTCAGGGTGCAAGATGAGTTGGTATAGATATGTTAACAGTGTACTTAACTAAAAGTAAATCTGAGTATTTTCTACTGACCTAGGCTGTTTGCAGTAATGAGTAATACCTCAGATACACCATATGTTCATTTACAGACTCAGATTATATATACATACGTATATGTGGGTGTATATCATAACCCTGATCACTAAATATACTATCTCAGAGACAGTACGCAGCAAGAAGAAAACATTCTTGAAGTAGCAAGTTGCCTTTTTCTCTACAGAGATTTGCAAAACCTCAATCAGTAAAAACACACACAAGCTCGGTATGTTCAACAAATCACACTGACATTTTTTCGCTAAAGTAGTAACAATTCATCACATTTCAATGAACTAAGAAAACAAAAAAGTCTTTAGTTAACAAAAAAAATCTTCAAATGCTGGACTGCCCTACAGATGGTCAAAGGAAACTAGCTCAACTGCAAAATGGTGAAGCATTTGAACAGTCTGGATTTTAATATATGTTTAACTCTGCTTAAAGTTTAACAAATATATATATATATATATATATATATATATATACACACACACACACACACACACACACACACACACACACACACAAGCGAATATGGAAAAAAACATTCTGGTTCTGTGAGCCACACTGGCATTTTCACTGATAATAATAGTAGTAACGTAACAGAAGTACTTTTCAAAGCAAATAGTCATACAAATACAGTAACCATAACCTAAGTAATAAGCATGGTCGGGATGTTTTGACAATGCTATACAGACTACGCATGCTTCTTTCTATAAGGCAATCAGTTCTACTTGTATGGGTACTAATGTACTAGTATACAGGAAATTAAAAGCCTTTCTGTGCTGCCAAGTCAATCAAGTCAGTTATCTAATCCATATCATTTGAAGCTTTTCTCACCAGGGCACCACTAAAAAGGGGACTCTATGCCCAGTTTGAACTTTCCCAGTCAACAAATTCAATACATAAACACACACAAACACACACAGATTCCACAGAATACATGTTGAATAAAGTCCAGTTGTTTACTTTGATCTGTTCTTTTTCTGTGTGCATGTGTGTACACACACATTTGTTTCTATTATGCCTTTTAGTGAAGGGCTTAATCCTGGGGATAGTAACTTATTTCAAAGTTTTAGAAGCTGATAAGTAATACAAATGTTTCAGTGTAAATTACCAACACGACTCAAGAACCTATACTGGGACTATTTTGAAGAGTTTCCTAAATGTAAAACCTGGTTCAAAATGACAGAACTGAACTACTGATCAACATCTTTTCTAAAACACATACACAACTACAGGTATTCGACAATAGGTCCTATAACAGACTTGTATAATGGAACCAAGACCACAGCATACCTGCTAATAAAAAAGTGTTTAATATTGCTCAAAATCCCATAGGTTCACAGGTTCATAGATTAGTACTAGGCTAACTGCCCTTGTGGGCCATTTTAAGCCTATCAGATAACCCCTTGGGAAGAATCAAACTCTGCAACTTGTGTCTGTAAGGTAAATACGTTAACCATTATGCCTAACAGTACTAGTCAGATGTGCAACAAAGTTTAACCCAGAATCAGCACCACCCCAAACTGCTGACACTACTTGCACTTGCTATTAACTAACCATCTAAAGCGTATGGATACTCATTTTTTTTTTTTTTAACCAAAGTACAAAATAAAACATTTTTTAACAATTCATTTCATGCCTGCTTAATTGGACCAAAGATGTAAACAATCCAGAAAACAAAAGTTATGTACTCACCATAACGATGCACCTGTGTTGTCCATTTTCATCCTCCCTCAACTTTTGAGTTTTGGATCCGACCTTGGGTTTGACTTCAGCCACTTCTCAGACTTTCGATCCATAGCTCAAGCTCCTCCCCTTACCCATAATCTTCTTCCAAGCCCCAGATTATCTCAAATTGAGTTTCCCTCCTTGATATCAACATATAGATAAGGAAACAATTCTAAAAATGTCTAGAAACATGACAGAATAAAGTATCTGGAGCTAAGAGAGGGGAAAGACCAAAAGGGAATATCTACAGGTCATACCAGGAGAACATATGAATATCTTCCTCCAACTGAAGAGGGAAGGAGGGAGGGTAAGTTGTAACAAGATGAAAACAGACAACACTGATGCATCGTTGTGGTGAGTATATAAATGTTGTATCTGATATCTTTTTCACCCCTTCCTCAATCTTTGGGACAGTCTCTCCAGCTAGTATGAACCCACAGTGGTCTTATGGAAGGATATTCAGGAGTACGGCAGAACCAAATGCTGCCCTGTTCCTAGACAGGACAGCCAGCTTGTAATGAGCTATGAAGGTATGATCATTGGGCCAAGTAGCAGCAAAACAAATGTCATCTATATTAGTTATAGATAAGAAAGTGGAGACTGAACTTGTGGAATGAGCTCACGTTGGTCTTGGTAAAGACAGACCCTTATGTTTATAAACATAAAAAATGCATTCGTTCAGTGAGCCATCATGTTGAAAATGAAATATAACTGGTGCAATTTCCTGAAAGTTTTTATTCCATGGAGATAAAATCTCAGCTGTCTGTGTACATCCAGCAAATGAAGCATATATTTTATCCTTTATTAGAGAATTTTGGAAAGAACACTGATAGAGTAATGAACTGGTTAAGGGTGAATTTAGAAGCTACTTAGGAAGGAAGGGCTGGTGTGAAGAGAAACACTGTCTTTATGAAAGATGATATAAGGTGTCTGTCAAGATAAAGCCTTTAGTTCTGAAAATCTTCTAGCAGATGTAATGGCAACTAGAAAAAACGATTTTCCAGAACAAAAATTTTAAATCGGCTTTTGCTGTGAGGTCAAAAGGAACTTAAGTTAAGCCCTGGAAAAGAATTGTCAAGGCCCAAGGAGGGGTGGGGTACCTGATAGGTGGCCTGAGTAAAAACATACCTTTAAGAAAGTCTTAGCATAACATAAGAAAGGCCAAGGACAAATTATCTTTGCCTACATGAAAAATGGAGACTGCAGAAAGCTTTACTTTGATTGTAGACAAACCTTGCTCATCATGAAAACTGGAAGCCACGAATTCTAAAAAAATGCTGGAATGGGAGCTGATAAAGGGCCTAGATTTCTCTCTCTAGCACAGAGAGAGAATGTTGTTTCCATTTGCTCTTTGTATATCTTCCCAGCGGATTGTTTTTGAGAAGAAATAAGGCTGTGTAAAACCTGGGAAGAAAGCCAGGACTCTCTAGCAATTACTGGAACTAGAGAAAACACGTGGTCAGCCTGAGGCTTGTACGTCCGGTAAAGTACTCCAGGGGGGTGAGACAGAAGATCCAAAAAGGGATCCGGTCCTAAGGAGGGTGTATTAGATGAGGCCAAATGAATAAGGACCACACTTGGTAAGGCTAGAATGGAGTAATGAGAATCACACCTTGCTCTTCCTTAATAAGCCTTCTGTAAAAACGTTGATACAACAGGTGTGGGAGGGTAGGCATAAAGGAGACCAGGGGGCCAATTGTGGATCACAGCATCCCTCGGGGACTCTCTCTCTGGGGGGAGATTAGGGCAAAACACCTGTTGCATTTGTAACTGTGGACAGAGGTGAACAGATCGGAGCATGGCTGGGCCCAGTGATGAAAAATCTGTTCCACTGCTCAAGGACTGAGACCACTCATAAGGAATTAATACAGATCTGCTCAATCTGTCCACTAAAATGTTGGACATTCCCAGAATGTGCATTGCTAAAAGAAAGCACTTGGAAGAGATCGCCCATGGCCACACACTCATTGCCTCCCAACACAAGTGGTAAGAGTGGGTTCCTCCTTGTTTGTTGATGTACAAGATCACCGACATGTTGTCCATCTCTATGACAATTGTCCCTTGAGGAAGGCTGTCTTGAAATGCCTGAAACACTAGGATGACTACCCTCATTTCTAGGATGTTGATGTGAATACTGGCCTCCAAGGGGGACCATGGGCCTTGGATGATCTGTTCCAGGTAAAGCCCCCCACCCCCACCAGGCTGTTGGTGACAGAAGAGACAGTAGATTTGTCACTTGAAGCTGTAATTTGGACTATTTGGAGTGAAGAAGCTGAGCTACTTGAGAAAATGTATCCAGATGAGCCCCTATGATCTCCAGAGTTTGGGTGGGAAGGAGGTAAGATTTGTCATAGTTGACTGTGATGCCCAGGTGTAGACAAAAATGGAATGGCTAGTCCCTGGTTCATGTCAGTATATGCCTGGTGGGACGTGTGAGGATCTAGTCATCTAGGTATGGAAGCACTCGGAATCCCAGCAATCTCAGGTGAGCTACAATCACTGCCATAAATTTGGTGAACACCCAGGGACTGTGGTGAGATCAAAGGGCAGGGCTCTGAATTGAAAATTACTGGCTTCCAGCAAAGATATCCCCTGGATCATCTGTCTAATTTTATGTGATAGTACAGATCCTGGAGATCTATCAGGCACATCCAATCATCCTTCCTCAAAAGAGGAAGAATGGACTGAAATGTGACCATGTGGAACTTGGAATGTTTCATAAATTGGTTCAAGTGGCTTAGGTTCAATATTGGCCTGAGATCCCCATCTTTTTTTGCACCAAAAATAATCTTTAATAAGCTCTGTATCGTTGTTGCTCTGGTGGGACCTCTTGTATGACTTTTTCTTAACAGCTTTTCTATCTCTGAGGATGATTCCTTTCTCCTATGGGGTGGTATATCAAAAAGTTTTCGTGGATGAATGGGTGTGGGAAGGGAAAAAGGAAAGTAACAACCTCTGGTAATTAATCTCTCTTTGCACTCAGATATCTTTGATGATGGATGTCGAGGCTTTTGGGTGCAAGGGTAAGCACCCCCTGAAGGCCCCCAGAATCCATCAGTCTAGCAATGATTTAGGGGCACTGGAAAGGTTTCTCAGTAAAGGGGCCTCTGAAGCCTTGGTTTTGTGGGCCCTCCCCCTGCAGCATGTGGGTCATCTACAATTAGAGATTCCCTTTCCCTGCAGGGGATCTATCTCCACAAGAGTCCTGAGAGAACCCTTGGGATTTCCAGAACCACATAGTTCTACACTCTGAGGGGTTGAAAAAATGTATCCCTATAGAAGATGGGGTTTTTCCATCCTATTCACTAGTGGAGAGCATCTCTAACTGTTGGTCTAAATTAGGTAGATCGACAAAGGGTGAATTGATGAAAAATGTCTTGTAGGGCTCCACAAAGTCACAAAGGCACATCCAGGCAGGCCTACAATTAGTAATGACTGAACCTGCAAGCTCATGAAACTCCCTCCATAGCAAGGGAAATCAGCTGCATTGGAGGCATTTGAGAGGGTCTGAAGGGTGCCCAGTTGTGAAGAGGATCTTTTTAATCCTTCGCCAACATAGACTCTGACACAGACTTGGTAAGTTCCTTAGTCATATCTCTCTGGAACCTTGGAAAATGTGCCAATTAATTCAGAGACCATAAATCAATGGTCACTAGAGCAAAAATTCACTTCTGGAAACTGTCCAAGGCTCTCTGTTGGGGGTGTGGACACAGGGACATTCCTCAGCAAGTTCCTTTTTGATGCCTGAGGCAACCACCACTGCATCAACTGGGGGGGCCACTGCTCCAATAAACATGGTCCTTGGGTGCAACTAGGTACCTGTCTGGCTTTATAGGAATGAGTTTTTTCATATCTGGATCCTTCCAAGCCCAGTGGGAAATGAGGTCCACCATTTTGTCCACCATGGGAACCACCCAAGATGTAGCTGAGCCAGTTCAGAACTCAAGAAACTGGCTACTCCTGGGAAGAGACTTCAGAACAGCAACAACCTTTCTGTCTCAGAAGCTCAAACATTTCTCTGACTGAGACATTCTCAAGGAGTGACCTGGTGGACCTCTCACTTTCATGGAAATCAGTGTCTTCTGTTAACTCTTACAGGGCATCAATGTGCCTCCTCTTGCACTTACGCTTCCGGGGAACTTCCTCATGGGGATAATCTTAAGAAGATCTGGAAGTGTGTGGGGAGTCCTATAAAAGGACTGTCTCAAGGCTAGAATGGATCAGCTGCCTCGATGGGACAGAATGAGCAGACTCAGAACCCAGAGCAGACAGTTGTGTACGGGGGACCTGGTGGGAAGAGCAAAAATGTTCTATCAACATTCATGCTCCACTGTCGTGAAAGCAGAAGCTGATGGGGAGCCCATGACCATAACAGCAGCAGTAGAAGTCACCTGCCTGGAGTAAGCCAAGACTTCCCCAAGACCCTACCTTGACATAGAAGTCAGAGCCAACCTATCTAGCACTGAAGCCCTGAGGGGATGGGATGGCTCCAATAGCCTTGGAGTAAAATCCCTACTCTTGCATCATGTGCTGAAGCTAGATCTCCAAGATTCCTCTGGCTATGATAACGTTGGTGCTGAGTGGATCAGGAAAGGTATCAGTGCTGACCAAGACCAAGTCTTTGGATCCAACTCAGACAATGCTGGGATTCTTGGATCCAGTACCTCCGAAGCCAAGGGGATAGGATGGAGTTAACAAGGGTATATGGGCTGGTCCAAAGCTCAGAGGTCCAGTGGGAGATCGAGATGGGAGTACACTCTGACTTTGAATCCTGAGAATTTTTGTCATCATCCTGTCCACATCTGCTTCAGACAGGATCCTGGTAGACAGAGGTCTAGAAACTTTACATGGAGTCTCCCACAAGAATGAATAGTGTAGTCTAGATGAGATTGGCTTTCGGGAGAATAGAGGATGTCTAACTGCGGGGGGCTGAACAGCCGAAATATTCAGGGCCAAAGGAGTGGATAGATCAGAGGTCCTAGAAATTTTTGCTGAAGCAGTCAAAGCTGAAGCCAAATGAGAACAGTGGTCAGGAGAACACTTCCTTGGCTTTTCTTTGGACTTCTCTCTCTTTTCACAATGAGGTTTCTCTGTCAGTTTCTGAGCATAGCGGCAAACACCAGATACTGAATAAGAGGAGGAAGGCTACAGACCCTGGAGAAATAACCTGTTCCTACACTGAACCAAGGCACTGTGGTTGAAGCCAGAACAAATTTAACACTCCACCTCAAGATATGCAGCCCAAACACAGTACACAATTGGAGTGGGCATCTGAGTTAGGTATTTTGTGCACAGAAGACAAATATTTTTTTTAAAGCCAGTAGGTTTGTCAGACATTCTAAAAGGCAAAAAAAAAACACTCCTAAAAAGACAAAAAAAATTACACAGTAGAAAATCTAGATTAGGCAAGATTACCAGCAATTGTAAATCAGATTCTCCTGACAACTAAAATAACTACCAACAATGCTAGAAAGGACTACTAGAAAAAATTAGTAGAAAAGAAGGGGGAAAGGGTGAAGTCTGGAAAGCAAAGAAAGAGCAACCTTACAGTATACAAAATTAAAGATATAAAGGTCTTTCTATTTTACACACAGACATATCTAACATATATACATATATATATATATATATATATATATATATATATATATATATATATATATATATATACACATATATATATATATGGAAACACTTTATAACCTCGAATTACTGAAATGTCGAATTTCAGTATCTCAAGACTATAAAGCCCAATGTTAAAAATAGCAAAAGGTCATAACTGCGAACTCGAATATATGTCAAATTCGTGGTTATGACCTTACACTTCGTAATGTCTGGGATTGTGTTTTGATGGTGTGCGGTGCCGTGTGTGGATGTAGGTGTTATGTCAGGTAAGTGTTTTCTAAGGGTTTTGAGTGGGAGTTAGAGTGTGTGTGAGTGCGCTGATGTGTTTGATGTGTGTGTGAGGGGTCAGAGAATGTGCGTGTGTGAGTTGGCTTTTGTTTTGTGTTTGTGCGATCTCGGAGTTAGTATATATAAGTAGGGGGGTGTGGGGTGCAGGGGGGCTTGCCCCCTGCTTATGTGTGTATGAGTTGTGTATGTGTATAGTTTTGTTTGTTTACGTTGTGATGTGGGTGTTGTGGTGTATGTGTGGTATAGTGTGTGCGGTTTTTTCGGTGTTGTGAATTTCACGCTTTTTTTGTGTCTGTGTTTTGTGGATTCGGTTTTATAGTCTCGAGATACTGAAATTCGATATTTCAGTATTTCGAGGTTATAAAGTGAATCCATATATATATATATATATATATATATATATATATATATATATATATACATATAGTTTCACCTAAAACCCAGTCGACTGACTTTCATTTCACCAAGACCAAATCACCTAATTTGTCAAAACACTGAAAACTCATTCGACTGAATCTCATTTCACCAACAGCTTACAATACTAAATTTCAAAAGACTAAACCTTAAACATATTTACAACACTAATAACTAACTCTTTCCAGAACATAAAAACTACTTACTTACCCTCTTAACAGAAACCGGACAATATAAAACCAAACTAAGTGGGGGGCTATGCCCCCACCCCCCAATGTGGGAGGGCTGTGCCCTCTACACACCCCTAACTATATTTATACCTTTTACTTGCCTTACAGAACTCTACACGTTGCTACTACTGCTGGGAATGCACAAGACATCTGTCATATTACTTTAGATACTTCCCATAAAAATGTAGAGACACATACCCATATTTGAAAAAACTACTTTCTACAAGGCAATCGGCATTCTGACAGTCAGCACTGTAAGTTACAGGAATTCTTTTTATCACAAACAAGTCACAGGTGAATGGAAACCCACATCAACAGTCAAATGGGTTTTATGTGATGTGAAGTAGACATATATATATATATATATATACACACAAACATATACATACACACACACACACACACACACACACACACACACACACACACACACACACACACACACACACTCACACATATACATACATCACATATTTAATTGGGGAAGTAGGAGAAGCAGAAAAAGTGTCAACAACCTAGACAGGGAGGAAAAAGTCAAAATTGAAAAACACTCATATCCCAAAAAGCTTGAGCCATGTCAACCTTGTCTGAGCACTATAGTGGCAAACAAGAACTGAAGTAATCTGGGGTTTGGGAGAGGATTATGGGTATGGGGAGGAGATTGAGCTACAGATCTAAAGTCTGGAAAGTGGCCGAAATCGGATCCAAAACCCAAAGGTTAAGGAATGGTCAAAAAAAGACATCTGCTGTTAAGGTCTATTGTTACAATTACTACTAACAATTCTTCCAGTTTTGGTGTACAGATGCAGTTATAGCCTGGTGCCAACAATGTACAACACAAAACGGTAACAAAAATATGTAACAGCTGGGGACTTACAAGATGGCTGCACACTGATCAACAGCTTAATTTCAGCTCTTCCAGACTGAAGAAAAACTGAGAGATAAGAACCTATAACTCTGCCAGATTTAGTCAATTCTGTCATGGCCTAGTAAGTACACTGCCTGGATGCCATCAAAGAAGAAAGATAGAGAGCCTGAATGAAAATTAACTAGAAAAAAAGTGAACAGAAAACACTGACTGGGAAGAATTCTGCAGTCGTTCAACAAAAAGCAGTTAAAACTCCAGCTTTGGATCAAGACATGGCTTCCAGTAATATAGAGGAAAACATACATCAAATGTGCTCAGAGCTGATTAAAATAAACAAAACACTGAATAGGAGTATATAAACTCACATAACAAAAGAATAGAAAAAAAATGGAAGAGGCTTTCAGCAGCTATTCAGATGACATGATAAAACTGCAAAAATACAGATCAAAATGAAGAAAAGGCTTGCACAGTATGAGACTGCTCAAGAAGAGCTATTTCATAAAATGGTAGAGTTAGAGGACAGAGCATTCAGGGAAAACCTGAGATTTTATGCTGTACCAGAGACACAAGAAGGAACAGACTGTATTAGCATTATGAAAGCACAAATAAGCAACTGGACTGGTATTTCATGCAGGATTTTTTAATTGAAAAGGCATATTGTGTATATGCTCCAAACCTGGCCATTAGAAAGCAGCCAAAACCTCTGTTAGTGAAGTTTCTGCACAATTTTGTCAGGATTAAGTAAAAAAATTGGAGACAGTATAGTGTTTGTGGAAAATGATTATTCACTCTTCACCAGGCACAGCAAAAGCAAAATTTATCCCTGCAATCAGGGAATGTTGAATGTCATATGCTGAACTGGTGGTTAATAGTGCCATATTCACTAAGCTGGGCTACAGCGAATCTGCTGAATGACAAATTCAGTTCCAACTTTATCCCCCACTCATCCCCAGCCACCTCCCAAGAAATACCTTCAAAGATCGCCCCTTCCGCTATAAGCATATAGCATACCCTGGCTGTGCTCGCTAAGGCCAAGAATGTAGCCTCTGTGGTCCCTGATAATATCCTGGGATGCCTCCTAAATAGTCTAAAATATGACCTTTCAGGACCACTGGAGTTATTGTTAACTACAGTCTTAAAACAGGATTTGTGCCATGAGAATGGAGGTATTTAATTATCATCCCTCTTCATGATGCTGGACCATCATCAGATCCTGGAAACTACAGACCCATTAGTTTGACTTGTCTTTACTTGCAAAGCATGGAAATAAAGACTTTCAGGCATCGTATTCATCCCAATTTGGCTTTGTCAAAGGAAAATTATGCTTACTGAACCTGGTGGACTACTTTGAGAAAATCACCAAGGCAATGGATGAGGCCAAAACAGTGCTTACTGCTTACCTTGACCTGGCTAAGGCATTTGGTACAACACCCCACTCAGGTATTGTTAACAAGCTTACAGAATTAGGCATATACCACAACATAACATACTATACAGCCAGCTGGGCTCACAGGATGCAGAAAATTAGGATTAGTAAGATCACCCCCTCATAGAGGCCAGACACTGGTGAAGTCCCTCAAGGCTCTGTGTTGGGCCCACTCTTCTTTAGCATCAACTTCTCAGAAGTCAAGGACAATGTTAAAGGCCTCTGGCTAACCAAGTTTGTAGATGTCTGCAATTTTGGAGGAGTCGTAGAATCTACCCAAGATACTAAAATCTTATAAGATGGATTGACATGGACAAATAACTGGGGCTAAAGCTATGGTTTAAAACTTAATGCCAATAACTGCATTATAATATTGCTTGGGAAGTTGGCCATAGCAGGAAACATCATCAATAAAACACCTCTAAGAGTTGACCCACTAGTCAGGGATCTGAGAACACATGTCCACAATAACCTGGCCTTCGACCAACAAGTATCCAAAGTAGTAAGGAAATCCTTCTACATTGCTCAACTTATAAGCACGTGCAGGGCATCTAGGTTAAGGGAAGTCATTGTACCACTACACACAGCTCTCTTCAGACCCATCACTTAGTAAACCAAACACCTGCAGCAACATCCACAATGGTTCCTTACAAAAATTACACAGGGCATAAACACAATGTCCTATGTGGATAGCCTAGAAGTCCTCTCTCTATACTCTTATCTCCTACAGGCTACTGAGAGGTGATCTATGCCTGGCATACAAGTCATCCCTAGAATCCACCCCGATGAACCTTTCTGCAAAACAAGCAATCAGAAAGAATAGTTGTGTAAAATTTTAACATAACCACAGATGTCCTTCTCTTCCATGTTGTAGTATTCTAGTTGTGGGATTTCCTGCCCTCAGGCGACTTGTACATTGGCTCCTATACAAAAGCTTCAGCTTGACTGCTGCAGCTGTGTGGGATGTCACACGGAAGGCCATAAACCAGGGGCCTTAAATGTGACATCTGCATGCACAATCCTCAGAACTTGAAGCTCAGCAGGTAGAGTAGAAGGCCCAGCAGGAGAAGATGCCAGTGGTGTCATGTATGGGACCCTGGGGTCCTTCTGTAGCATAGATAGGTCCAGGGTGAAGCTGGGATGAAGGGAGAATGAAGAGGGGGTTATTGGTGGGTGGGAAGAAATAATGCAACATGGAAGAGAAGGGCATCTATGGTTATGGTAAGATTTTACACAACTATTCTAGGTCCTTCTATTCCTATGTTGCAGTATTCTAGCTGTGAGGGAGTACCACAGCTTAGTTGGATGAGAGGGTGGCGGATACATAAGAGGATTCTACAAAGCCCTGTAGGATTGCCCTGGCAAATCCTGCACATGCTTTGGAGACTTGGTCTAGCTTGTAATGTTTGGTGAAAGTGTGGATAGTGGACCATGTGGCTACTTCCATAATGAAAGGCATGTCCAGACCTTTTAGAAAAGCCTTGGAGGTGACCATCTCCCTTGTGGAATGGGCCTTTATTCCCACTGGGGTTTTTTTCCGTGGTGGGAGTAGCAGAGACAGATGGCTTTCCTGATTCAACATGCAATGGTTTGTTTGGAGACTGCCTTGGCCAATGCTCTGGGGTGAAAGGAAACAAACAGTTGTTTAGATTTCCTAATGGATTTAGTTTTGTCCAGGTAAAATCTTAGTTGCTTGTGTACATCCAGGGAGTGGAGCATCCTCTTCCCTTCATTTGTGGGAGAGGGAAAGAAAGTGGGTAGGTGGATAGATTGGTTGGTTTTGAGACAAGTCATTGACCACCTTGGGCATACAAGGAGGGGTTAGTTCTCAGGGTGACCCTGTCCTTGTGGAAGGTGGTGTGGGGGGGGGGTCATTAAGGCGTGCAGATAGCCACTAGGAGGACCGTTTTCCATTTACATATCTGTAGGGAAGATGTCCCAGCAGGTTCAAATGGGTGCTGGGTAAGCTTTTCCAGGATGTAGTTAAGGTCCCAGGACAGAGGGAATAGGCTTCTTTGGAGGTCTCATGTGCAACACCCCTTTAAGGAAGAGTTTTACGTCGAGCCTGGCTAGCAAGGGAGATCAAGAGGCAAGCAGGCTGATATTGCAGAAAGGTGTACTTTCACTGAAGGATAGGAAAGTCCACTTTTTATCAATTGACACACAAGAAAGAACTAGGGGGGGGGGATCAGCAATGCAAGGTTCCCTTCCCTTATCTAGACACTACTTAGTAAATCTTTCCCATTTAACTAGGTATGATTTTCTTGTTGTAGGTTTCCTGGCCTCCCTCAGGACTGAAAGCACATCCTCTTTGTAATGGTGTCTAAATGGGACCAAAAGTTTATCACCCACAGTGTCAGGGGCAACAACTGCAAGTTTGGGTGGAGGAGAGTTCATTTTTCTTGTGTCAGAAGATCCACCTTGTAGGGTAACGTGTAATGATTGTCCTTGGCTAGATTGTGAAGTAGGTGGAACCAGTGCTGCCTTGGCCAGTAGGGAGTCACTAACAAGATTTTCGGTTTGTCCTTCCTGATTTTCAGCAGGACTTTCTGAATCAGTGGGAAGGGGGGGGGGGGCATAAAGAATCTTCCCCTCCCAGGAGTTGTTGAAAGCGTCTACATTCCAGGCTAGAGTGGAGTAGGTCTTTGAGCAGAAGGTTTGCAGCTATCTGTTCTGGGGGGAGGCGAACAGGTCTGTTTGAGGAGTGGCCCACTGGTGGACTATATCTAGGAAGACAGTCCTGTCCAGAATCCATTCGTGTTGTGGAGAGGATGTCCTGCTTAGGAGATCTGCTTGCTTCTTGTCCTGCGAGGGGATATATGTTGCCTGCAAGGGACAAGTTGCGGCAAGAGGCTAGGTCCCATATCAGCAGGGTTAGTCTGCACAGCTGATATGGCTTTGCCCCTCCCTGTTTGTTGAGGTACCACATTACAGTGGTATTGTCTGTTACTATTAGAAGAACTCTTGGTAGAAGCAGAGGGGTAAAGGTTTTTAGAGCTAAGAAGACTGCTGTCATTTCTCTGACATTGATGTGTCTGGCTTTTAAGGAAGGGTGCCAGTTTGCTTGAATCCATTGTTGCACCCCAACCTGAATCTGAGGCATCTGAATGCATTACTTGGGTTGGGGGTAGGGGCTGAAGTGGACGTCCCAGGTTTAGTTGGATTTGTTGGAGCCACCAGCTGATTTCTTCCTTTAGACAGGGAAGGAGGGGAATTACTTGTTCCAAGTGATTCAGGTGCTGGGAGCAAATGTTTTTGAGATACCACTGTAGCTTGTGCATATGCATTCTGGCCAGTGGTAGCATAGGGATGATTGCTTCCATTAAGCCCAGGAGTTGAAGGAATTGCCTTGCAGTTGCTGTCTGAGAGTGTAGGATCTCCTTGAAGTGGGATGTCAGTTATAGTACCTTGTCCTGTGGGAGAAATGCCTTCATTTTGTCCATTCAGATTCTGTAATCCAGAATAATCCTGTCCTGGTCTGGGTTCAAGGACGACTTTGGAAGGTTGAGGGTGAATCCTAGATTCTGCACAGAAGGGACATGGTGAAGTGCAGATGATTTGAGAGGGTATCTTTTGACTCTAGGTATAAGGATGTCATCCAGACGGGTACATCTGAATTCCCTGAGTTCTGCAGAAGGCAATGGCCAAGGCTAGGCATTCTGTGAACACTCGGCAGGCAGTGGATAACCAAAAGGAAAAGCAGTAAATTGGAAATGGAGGAGGGCCCAGAGAAATGCAGGAATGTTCTGTGTGAAGTCCTGATGGATATGTGTAGGTAGGCCTCTTTTAGGTCCAAGGTGGCCATGAAAGCCTTGGCTGATATAAGAGATAGCAGGATGGGAGGCGACAGCATTTTCAAGGTGGGCACCTGAAGGTAAAGATTTAGAAAGGAGAGGTCTAAGATGGGTCTCCAGGGGTTGTCTTTCTTGGGGACCAGGAAGAGATGGGAGTAGAAACTTTTTCCTTCCTGTCGTGAGACAGGTTCTATGGTACACAACTTCAGCAGGTGTGTCAAGACGTCAAGACCTGTGGAAGGAGATGTAGCTGTTTTTTGGGGGGATATGGGATGCCTCTCTCCTGGGTGTTTTTTCTTTCCAGGAGAGGAAATATCCTTTTTGGATTATGGATAGTGCCCATTGGTCCTTGGTTATGGTTTTCCAGAAGGGGAGGCAGTGGGGAAGGCATGCTGAGAGTGGAAGGTGGGTAAGAGAGTCGCACATTGTTGGGGCCTCCTCTGTCCTGAAAGGGTTGTCTGGGCGGAGGATGCGGGGCAGCAGGTCTGGATGTGGTGGGTCTTCTTGCACCTCTTCTAGATCTGGAAGAGGAAGTACCCATCTGAGTAGGGTTTCGCCTTACAAAGGTGGCTTTAGCAGGGTAGTTTCTGTAGTACTTGGGAATGGGGGACCCCAGTAAATGTTTTATGTCCTGCAATTCCTTACTTTTTTCTTGCAGATTCTTGAATAGATCTGCAGATTGTTTTCCAAAAAGGAAATCGTGATCCAGGAGGGCATCCAAGATCTTTGACTGGACGTCTTCTAGGAGATTCTGAAGTCTCAGCCAGGAGTATCTCCTCAGAACAGAATCAGATGCTGCAGAATGAGCAGATGCTTTTGCAGCATCATAGCTGCATCTAATCGAGTGTCTGGCTACTTGTGTAGCCAAAGAAAATTTGGAGGAGATGTCAGCGTTAATGGGGCTGTCAGGGATAGAAGCCAGCATGGAGGAGGCTTGAGAGAACAAGTCCAGGGCATACTTAGTAATGTGCGTCTGATAGTTAGTCTCTCTGAAAGCCAATGTGGAGGAGGTGTATACCTTCTTACCAATCCTATCCATAGATTTGCTGTCTTTATCAGTGGGTAGGAGTGAGGCAGAGGAAAGCAGCCTGGATTGCTTATCAGGGTAGGTGGCAATCACTGCTGGGTCTGCCAAGGGTGGTTTGACTATGCATTTCTGCTCATCAGGCACCTTGTAGAAGTGATCTGGGCACTGGGGGGGGGGGGGCAGGTGGCTGTGAGTCTGGGGACTTAGATGCAGAATTAAAGGCATCCAAGTATGCAGGGAGAATTGGAGGAACAGCAGAAGGGGAGGGGGATTCAACGTGAAGAAGCTCAAAGTACCTCTTTTGGGTGTCAGTCATTTGTTAGGCATCCCATTTGAAATAGTCTTTCATCTTGGTGATGGTCTCACCAAATGTAATATCCTCAGGGGGTGAATCCTCCTCAATAGATTCCTCATAAGGAGAATAATACTCCTGGGGAGATGCAATTTCTTTGGAGGAAAAGGAAGTATCATGCTCTTCCTCCCTAACTGGAGGTGTCATGGGGGGGGGGCTGAAGCAGGCCTAGGGCTGAGCAAAGGTAGAGTAGTGGGGGATGAGGCTGAAGGCCTAAGGGCCATAAAGGCCAGCATCAGGAAAGAAGTGAAGGACTGCCAATCCGGTAGGCCTTCAGCAGTGGAGGAGGCATGCTTGGTTTTCTGTTTCTTTTTAGCCAGGGTTGACATTGGAACCGTCCTGGAAACAGGTTTAGTAGGAACCATATTAGAAGTCTGGATCCCAATCAGAGGTACTACAGATTCTGGTTCCCCCTGGATGGTAGTCAGAGTCTGGGTAGGCTCCATGGACGTGCTGGTCGTCAGCTGAGTAACGGCTTCCCCAAAGGTTGTCGTTGAAGTCGATGGATCTGCCGGGCACCCATCAGCTCCTAAAATCGGCAGCTGGCAGGGCGTCTAGTAACAGAACGGCAGGTGACGAAGGCCTAGGAAGTTTGGGGTTCTGACGCGGCCTCAAAGGCCGGATCTATTCTTAGGGCTAACCGCTTAAGGTGCTGATTTTCTAAGTAGAGGTTTAGTGCAGCCAGTGAAGCTGTGTACCGTCTTCAGCACAAACGATTGACAAATGGAGCAAGCAGAATGGTCATGCTCCTGGCCTAAGCAAAACACACACCTATCATGGGCATCTTTATGGGTATCTATCTGGCACCTGCATTGGTATTTACCCTTTTTACCTGACATCGGCTATAAATTGCTACAACAAACCAAGCCTAAGCAATAACAATTGGATATGAAAAAATCATAAACCCAACAGGTTACTTAGCTTTACTGAGACATCTGATGAGAAGGAGTGAACACACGATGAGTTGGTCTGCGGCTGAAAAGTTCTGAGAATTGTGCATGCAGATGTCACATTTAAGGCCCCTGGTTTATGGCCTTACGTGTGACATCCCATGCAGCTGCAACAGCCAAGCTGAAGCTTTTGTATAGGAGCTGACGTACGAGTCACCTGAGGGCAGGAAATCCCACAACTAGAATACTGCAATATAGGAATAGAAGGACATTTACTATATCTAAAGACCTACATTTTGCTTGCAACATAAATAGGACATGTTGGAGAGACAGATATATTATCTGACAGAATTCTCTTTCTCTGAACAGGCTCCCCATTCATGTGAAACAAAGTCTCTCTCTAACCCTATTTAAGTGTAACTTGGACCATTAGATGGGATACCGAAAATTCACCCCTGGTCTGGCACTCACATACCTGATGGGCAGAGGCAGTCAGTAAATCATGTCATAACAAACAAGCACCCCCTATATAAACATTTAAAACATAATTTGTGAGACACATTTGGGATGCACAGCTAGGTTTTAAAGGGCCTAGTGGTCATTAATGTTGTATACACCTATGAACCTATGAGAGGCAGGTGTGAGATTCAAGCTGTTGCAGCCAGCTATCTTCAGAATATTTTTTTCTTGCAGGATCAAAGTCATTTTTTTGATGCAGAACAGGCTAAATGTTTGTCCAACAAAAAGTCATCCAACAAACAAGAAAGGACTCCACTTCTCAGTCTACAGATAATAAAGCTCACAGAGAAACTTTGAGCCCAATTCTAAAAGACTTATTCTCAGTGTAAGTGACCACAAACTGAGCAATGGCAGAGAACATGTGTTTTGGAATCTATTCCCCATAGTAAGCCTGTTTATAGAGAGGGCCTTGCACTGAATTAGGTCACTTACAATGACAGTAGTCTTTCGGAATCAGGGCAGAATTATACTGACAGCAACTGTTTTGATATCTGGCCCCTTACCAGTGAAACCTTTTCAATGTTCCAAAGAAAAATGTTCGAGAGACAGAAAAAAGCACAGGAAATGACTAAAAGAATCAGGAGTTCCTTGGACTAGAACCAGAGTCTGGGGTTGCAAGATGCAGATGAACAGGAAGAAGGCCAGCAATACTAAAATTAGTTAATAACTGTGAAATTATAAAGCACTGCTCATATTTGTGAAATATGGATTTGCAAGAAACGGGAAACATTGGACTTTTGTTGTCTTTGCTAAACTTGTGGGGGCCTGAGTGCGTATCCCACTTCATGTCATTAATGTTTGGAAGGACACCAAGGGGTTGAGGAAAAAAGTAACCAAGTAAAACAATTTTTGTTCCTAACACTATTTGTATAAAATACTTAATTATATAAATCGCATTCTATACAGTGATGCATTTTCGGTTACTGCTGTATGTGATAAAAATACTAAAGTAAGTGCCTTTTTCCTTATTTTGTTTTAGTTCTAAGAAAGGCTGGAAAGTTAATATGCTATAATCCTGGGTTGTTGAGGTGGGGGAATAGGGTATAAAGGTACACTGATTATAATATATGTAGAGTTACACTGAATAATGTCTGGATTATGCCTTTAGCTTAAACAAATACATTTTTGTGTGTGTGTAAGCAAGTAAACAAGAGAACATTGAAGATAATGAAAAGTTCTCCTTTAGCAAATAAATCTTCAGATTAAGAAGTCTGCAGCTGAGGGCAGATGCACATTTTATTGTTAGGTTTCCATGGAGACAAACTGCAATAAAAGCCAGAGCACTTTTTTAAGGCAAGTTAATGTTTTCTGGAAACATACAAGCTGCTTTTCACATCTGGGAGGAGAATGAAGATAAGACAAGAGCAGTCAGCAATTCGTGTAAGTAGGGGTACAGCTGTGTCATGCATCTTAGAATGGGTAACCTTAACTTTAGGTTAGGTTTGCCTGTGTATGTAGCTGCTGATTTGGGATAACAACTCCTATCAGGAGGGTTATATTTAATTATTTGAAGATATACATTGTTTTGTGTGTTTGTTTTAAATTAATAGGTTATGGGGGTGTCCCTGAGTTGTGTGTGTGTTTTTTTTGTTTTTAGTCTTTTTTGTTTTGCTTTTTTGTTTCTAGAGAGGTTTCATTGAAACAAAAAAGTCTTGTAAAGCATGGCATAGGTTCAAATGGAGATGACAAGAAACAATTGTATAAAAAGATCAACATGTCAAATGTTACTGGGTACATCTAACACAAAAGCTGGAAAGTGACATTTAAAAATGCTGCCACATATAATAGGTGGGAATAATAACTCCTTACAATAACGGCTACAATAAACATATTATTTTGAAATGTACATAGCCTCATAGGTACAGATAAAAAGGAAACAATACTGAACTATTAAGAAATGCAGAGCGCAAACAGCAATGTTAGAGGAGACGAGAGACACATGGAAATAAATGAGCATGTGACGTTCATAATTATACGAATTGCTAAAGAGGCTCCAATAGTAATATAAAAGGAAAAATAAAGGATACTAATGGTCGATTTTGGTAGGAAGGGGCTACTAGCAAGGAAGGACGTTTACACTGGCATGTATTTATATTCCATCTAAAAATGCTCTTATTGAGTTTAAGAAAATTTTGGGAGAAGTAATCAGCTTTCAGCAGGGAACATTACTTATACATAGGGACTGGAATTTGATTTGCAAAAATGATGATGTATCTGGGGGGCCTAGAAGGGAATATATAACAAAAGAGGGTAGATTTCTGAAGAAATTTATGAAAATATTTGGTATGGAAGACATGAATTCAGTAGTAGGAGCTTGCAGCAAATTTGCATATTATTCCCCAAGGTAAAATAACTGGGCTAGAGTAAACAGAAATTATGCTTCACAGGAATATATGCATTTAATTGAAAGCTTTGACACACATTCAGAAACCATTTTAGATAATGCACCAATAAAGTACAGTTTTGTAAAATCTTACCATAGCAGTAGAAGTCCTTCTCTTCACTGTTGTAGTATTCTTAACATAAGGTATCCCCTGCCAAGGGCGGCCCAACATCCGGCCAGTATATCAAAGCCTTTGGGTCAACGATACAGCATACGTTACCCGTATGCTCCCCGCACAAGGGGTAGGGCATTAAGGTGATGTCCAGATGCATCATCGTCAGAACTGAGAGCCCCAGGAGGAATGCCAGGCCTAGAATACCAGAGGGTAACACACACATCCAGAGGGACAAAAGACCAGGACAGGAGGGAAGGAACTACTATTATACAATGCCTACTCTAAAACGTGCACGCTGATTGGCCAGCTCAACCAGCGTGCCCGCTGTAAATCCCTCAATATACTAACGGAAAAAGGTCCGGTCGCCCGGACTTTTTCCGTTAGTATAAGCTACTAATCTCGCTATGTTAAAAGAGTTTAACATAGCGACACAGATTTAAAAAAAGCAACGGAGATCTCGTTGCTTTTTTTAAAGCTGTCTCGCTATGTTAAACTCCTTTAACATAGCAACACAGTGTGTAAAAAGCAACGGAGATCTTGTGATCTCCGTTGCTTTTTTTTTAAACCTTTCTCGCTATGTTAAATGAGTTTAACATAGCGAGACAGCTTTAAAATAAGCAACGGAGATCTCTGTTGCTTATTTTAAAGCTGTCTCGCTATGTTAAACCCATTTAACATAGCGAGGTAAAAGCAACGGAGATCTTGCGTTCTCCGTTGCTTTTGCCCACAACTCTGATGTACTGCGAGGCATGCGCAGTACATCAGAACTCCCGCGGAACACCAGACAGCTGCGGAAGGGCAGCAAAGAGGCATTATACAATGCCATTATTTAAGAAAAGTAATTATTTCTTTTCTTAAATAATGTCATTAATAATAACAATAACCACTTCTGGGTGTGGGTAATGCTGGATTTACCCACGGTTGTCTTTGTTTGGTCCCTCGGGCTTCGCCCTCGGGACCAAACCACGCCAACCATGGGTAAATCCAGCATTACCCACACCCAGGCGTGGGTTATTGCTATATTGCAACACTGAAGAGAAGGACATCTACTGTGATGGCAAGAGTTTACACACCTGTACTATGTCCTTCCATTTCACTGCTGCAACATTCTTAACATGAAAGCGAGTGCAAAAGCTCCGGAAGAAAACAGGGAGGAGGAAGGGCCAGCAGAGCGTTATAGGAACCCATGAAGAATGGCTCTAGCAAAACCAGCTCTAGCCCTGGATATGACATCCAACTTGTAACGTTTGGTAAAGGTATGCACTGAAGATGGGATACCTGCCTGAAGGATAGAATTAGTAAACAAACCCTTGAAAAAAGCACCAGAAGAAGCCACAGCCCTAGCAGAGTGACCCTTAACCATATAAAGAAGGTTTTTACCATGATAAGAATGACAAAAAGAAATGGCCTTAGAAATCCAAGAGGAAGTAGTTTGCTTGGAAACCACCAAACCTAATGATCTAGGATGAAAAGAAACAAAAAGCTGATCAAATTTTCTAAAAAATCTTTAGTTTTGTACAAATAAAATCTGAGTTGTCTATGCACATCCAAAGTGTGCAATACCTTCTCACTAGCAGACTGCAGAGAAGAGAAAAAGTGGGCAAATGAATAGACTGATTAAGAGACAACTCATTCACCACCTTAGGCATAAAAGAAGGATTGGTATGAAGAGACCTTAGGTCCTTATGAAAAACTAAAAAAAAGGAGAACAGCCATAACGACTTGAAGCTCAGACACCTGTCTGACAGAAGTGAGGGCTAACAAAAGAATGGTCTTCCAAGAACAATGCTGTAAGGAAGCTGAAGCTGCAGTATCAAAAGGAACCCAAGTCAATTTCTCCAAAACAAAATTAAGATCCCAGAAAGGACACATTTAAGAAACTGATTAGCCTCGAACCTTGAGGCCAAAGGAAGAGTTAAAACAGAAAAGCAGAAATAGCTGAGAGGTGGGCTTTAATAAAAGAATATGCCAACCCAGTAGTGATCAATTCACAAATAAGAAAGAACCAAAGGAACATCCATGGTAAGTGGGTCCAGGTTACAAAGAAAGGCATTGAACAGAAAACCTCTTCCATTTGGACAAGTAAGATTTCCTAGTAGTGGGTTTTCTGGCTTCCTGCAGAACCCGAAGCACATCCTCAGAAGAAAAAAGTGCCTATAGGGAATCAGAATCCTATAACCCACAGTGTCAGCTGAAGACTGGACAAGTGGGGATGGATGAGAGATCTCTTGTCTTGTGTGAGAAGATCCACCCTGTGAAGTAGCTTCTGATGATTGCCTTTGGCTAAGTGCAGACGAACAGGGAACCAATACTGTCTGGGTCAAAAGGGAGTCACCAGAAAGATTTTGGGAGCATCCTGTTTTATCTTGCACAGGACTTTTGGAATGAGGGGAAGGTAGGCATAAAGAAACATCCATTTCCATGAAAAAGATAGGACACCCACCTTCTAGACCACAGAACATGGAGTCCTGGCACAAAATCAAGGAAGCTGCCTGTTCAGTGGGGAGGCAAAGAGATCTACTTGAGGAATACCTCACTAGTGGATAATGTCCAGAAATGCATCCCTGTGAAGCATCCACTCATGAGACTGTTTTAAGAACCTGCTCAGGGAGTCTTGCCAGAAAATTCTGACTTGAAGGAATGTACACTGCTGAAGTGTGACTTGGTACTGAATCACTAACTCCCAAACCTGGAGTACCAATCTGCAAAGCAGATAGGACCTTGTCCCCCCTTGTTTATTGACGTACCACATTCACTGTGGTGTTGTCTGTAAAGGCCTTTAGGGGCCCTGGAGAAAACAGAGGATAAAAAGCAGTGAGGGCCAACAGAAGAGCTCTCATCTCCTTGACATTGATGTGCTTCTTACGCTGCCGAGGAGACCAAAGGACTTGCACCTTTAGGTTTCCAAAAGAAGCCCCCCAAATCCCCATCAGAGGTATCTGTGAACAGCTCCTGAGATGAAAGCAGAGGTTGAAAGGGAAACCCTGGATTCAAAGTCAGTTGATGAATCCATCACTGAAATTCCAACTTGAAACATGGAAAAAGACGGATTGGAAACTTTAGAGGATAAGAATACCAAAGCCAAATTGACTTTAGATACCACTGAAGCTTTCTCATGTGCAATCTGGTGAAGGGAAGCATAGGAATGGTGGATGGCATGAATCCCAGAGCCCTCAGAAATTTCCTTGCTGAAATCAAGACCAGAGGAAGAAGGGACTGAAAAAAGGAAATCAGAGTCAAAGCCCTGGGAAGAAACAGGAATGCTAGCATATGAACAGTCTGGATTCTGCATCCCAGAAAAAAATGATCCCGTGATGGGAACAGGAAGGACTTTTGAAAATATACAGTGAACCCCCAGGCTTTGCAACACAGCAATGATCTACTGAAGGTATAGCAAAAGAATGTCTGCAGAGGAGGCTTAAATAAGCAGGTCATCTAAATAATTAAAGACCTTAATGCTTTTGAGCCTGCAAAAAGCAATCACAGGAGCTAGGCATTTGGTAAACACTCTGGGGTAGTAGAGAGGCCAAAGCGCAAAGCAGAGAAGTGAAAATGACACGAAGCAATAGAGAAACATAAAAACTTCCTGATAAGAAGATGAATAGGGATGTGGAAGTATGTATGCTTCCTTGAGATCCAGAGAAACCATAAAAGCCTGAGGAAGCAGAAGAAGGAAAACAGTTTGAAGGGATATCATTCGAAAGGAAGGAACCTTCAGAAATGTATTCAGGTGAGAATGATCCAGAATGGATCTCCAAGAGCCCTCTTTCCTGGGGACCAAAAATATTCTGAAATAAAACCCGTACCCAGGAGCTGGAACCTCTTGAATATTTCTCAGAATCAAAAAACCCTGAAGCACCTCTGCAAAAGAGCTCAAATGGTCTTGAGGTGACTAAGGAATGCCTATGAAGAGGGGAAGAGATTTCCAAACCATGAAATACCCCTGGCGAATGATGGAAAAAAATAGGAATCCTGGGTTATGCTTAACCAGACAGGAAGAGACAGAGAAAGACTATGTGAGAGAGGAATATGGCTAGGAAGAACCGGGTAGTCAGACAGCACCTGGTTTATCAGTAAAGGAAGGATTCTGGCAGGAAGGGTCTGTGTAAACTTAGCTGGGCGAACCCTCCTACCACCCTTCTTGCCTTTAGGAGGAGGGGGAGACTGCCTTCTAACAATGACCAGTTTTTATTAGGCTAGTTTCACTGGAATTTTGGCACAGGAGAAACAAAAATATGTTCCAGGTCCTGCAACTCCTTGCCTTTCTCCTGCAGGGACATGAACAAATCAGCTGCAGCAGCACCAAACATTTTTTGTCCAGAGGAGCATCCATCAACTTAGCCTTAATATCATCAGGTAGAGATTGAAGTCATAGCCAACACACTGCCACAAGCAGCAGCCCTAAAAGAAGCATCTTCTGCACCATAACTACATTTAATGGAATGGCTAGCTACCTGGGAAGAAGCCCCTAACAGGGTCCAGTCAGAAGTCTTTCCCTCAGAATCAGGAAAGTCAGAAATAACCTGGCAAGCCTGAGAAAGAACAGTCAAAACATATCTGGTTATATGAGTCTGATAACAGCTCAAAAGGCTAGGGTGGCTGAAGTATAAACCTTTTACCCAGCCTTTCCATAGTCCTGCTGTCTATCAGATGGAAGAAGTTTGGCAGAAGGCAGTAATTCAGAATGCTTAGATGACCGCATATAGGGATAAATACCCTGCTTTACTCTGGAGATGGAAGTTAATTAATTTAAGTTGTGACCAATAAACCAGCATCCTTTGTGTGTTTTCCTGTGCCTCATTTTTTGTATTTTGGTAACCTTTTGGGAAACACTGGATTTACGACCTACTTGCTGCTGTTTGTGTTGTTTTTAAATATTTTACAGCAAATGTTTGGCTCTACTGAAGCACGTTTGGGATTGGAACCTGCTGTCCTGCCATCAACTAGCAATATGGCTGCTACAGTACTGAAAACTATTGGTGAAATAGTAGATGTTTTACATAACCCACTATTTGAAATGACTGGCATGGGTGACACCCATGCTCAC
Source organism: Protopterus annectens (assembly GCF_019279795.1). Classification (NCBI taxonomy): domain Eukaryota; kingdom Metazoa; phylum Chordata; order Ceratodontiformes; family Protopteridae; genus Protopterus; species Protopterus annectens. The sequence goes on along the minus strand of NC_056734.1, from coordinate 761,868,536 downwards.
GTGGAAGTGACAACTTATTCTGATATGCTTTTAACCTACAAGTCCAAAGTACGCAAGTTTGAGAACACTGTTATGACTTATAAAAGACTACAGTGGCAGCGTCTTGCATTTTATCATATTTACAACATAAGATTGTTCCGAGGGGTCTCCAGATCTTAAAGATACCAGCATACAGGGATAAATATCCTGATTTACTCCGGAGATGGCAGTTAATTAAAGTTGCGACCAATAAACCAGTGTCCTTTGTATGTTTTCCAGTGCCTCATTTTTTGTATTTAGAAGGCATGTCGGAAGCCACAGAAACCACCAAAGGGTCAAACAGATGGACACTTACAAAGGAATTTGCAGTCATCAGGCCCTTTATGAAACCTGTTTTTTTAGGAGCAGGGGGCTGGGAGTCTGAGATGCATAAGAAAAGGCATCCAATAATGCAGCCAAAACAGAAGCAATCTTGGGAACAATCTCATTTAAAGAATTCCATCATCCCCAAATGGTATCTCCAAAGAAAATGTCCTCAAAATGAAATACAGGACTAGCAGACCCACCTTTCTCAGAATCATAATCCAAAGGGGGAGGAATCTGGGTACAAGATGCCAGGGATTCCTCATCAGAATCCTCTTCTTCTTCAGAGGAATCCTGAACCCTAGACCTTTTGAGGGGGAAAGATGACAGAGGAGGAGCCGGGACAGAAACCCCCCAAGGAGGCTTCAAGGCCATAAGGGCATTGAACAAATGCTGTGTAAAACTCTGCCATTCACTTTGAGGGTCCTTGGGAGCAGAAGAAACATGTTTTGTCTTTTGCTTCTTTTTTTAATGGCATGTCTTCCTTAGGAAACACAGAAGGCTCCAACACCGGCCTACACTCAATCGTAGTTGAGACTTTCTCCCGAATGAGTAACTGAGGAAACCCCCCCCCCCAGGCCATTCTCTGATAATCAGCTGCAATTCCCTCTGATCATCTGAAGTGGATGTCTGCAAGGCTTCTCCGGACATGCGAGAAGCCATATCCATGATGGCCTAGAAACCAGTCACAGCAGAGGGATCCAGCCCAGAAACTGGATGATGATCTGGCCTTTCACTGGCATCAAAAGAGACATCTGGTGAAGGATGCACAGCTGAAGAATCTGACCTCATTTTTTTTGGCCTTCTTTGAAGACGGCTGACCCTCAGGCTGGGAAGTACCTTCCTTAGCATCTTTCACTAAAAGCTTTAGATGCTGGTTTTCAAGATAAATGGCAAGGGAAGAAAGATGACTATGAAAGGTCTTTGAAACAAAAGCTTGACAAATAGTACAGGATGTATGGTTGTGAGAAGTTCCATAACAAAACAAGTACTGTGCGTGATGGTTTTTATGGTGAATGTCTCTCCCAAACTGGCATTTACCCTTTCTGGATAACATGTAACCTCACAACAACACAAATGCTGAAAGCAAAAATGAATAGGTCAAAAACCCTCAATGGGGCGCTTATCTGAATGGCAAGGTAACGAGCAACAACTTGGTGATCAGACCAATGATCAAAGATAATGTTTGGATTGGTGGTAAAGAAGTTCTGAGGATGGTACATCTGGACGTCACCTTTATGTCCTACACCTTTGCATGAGGAGCAACCATATGATATACGGCATATCATTAGCAATCTAAAGGCTTTGTTATAAGGCTGGACATCAGGCCTCCCTTGGCAGGGGATCTCTCATGTTAAAAATACTGCATCAGTGAAATGGAAGAACATCAACTAAAATAAAAATGCAGGATAATGAAGTAAAAATGAAACACTGGAGCTTCCCCACCTACCTGTTAAAAAGGGAAGAATTTAAGGAATGAGTAGTAGAAATTATTTGAAAGTTATTAACGAAGACAGACATTTCTTCAGAAGTTACAGCTAATGTGTGGGGAAAAAATGAAAGTGGAGTTTAGAAATAAACGAAAAGCGATGTGGTTAAGACATAAAAGGAATTATTTAGAGGGGCTGACATATGTTAAAGTATTGTAGAATAAGGGGAATCTCACCAAACAAGAAGCAGCACAACTGCAGAGTGCTAGAGAAAATGTGTTTAGAAAGCTTGCTGTTAAGCAGCTGTTTTTGATAATATCTCTCAGAGCACAAAAATAAGTGGAACGGGTCAATGCAAAACTCAGGGAGCCTATAATAATAATAATTTAAAAAATGATGAGAGATCTGATGGAAATATTAGAGATATTTTCGAAATTTTATGACAATTTGTATACAGCAAATGAAAATGTGTACATAAGACTTAAGTATGGTAAAGTTAGAGATAGATGAGGCTCAACAATTAACAGATATGATACGAACAGATGAGAGAAAAATACTGACGTACAATCTATCTGCAGAAAAGTATCTAGCAATAACTTGTACTCCTGAGGAAGTTAGGAAGCTAGGAGGGAAGAAAGTGATACATATCTGGAAGGTTTTGTTTAACAGTATTTTAAAAGGAGGTGAAGCATTTGCATCCAGGAAGAAAGCTGTGGTGGCTGTAATACCTAAAGGTGGTAAAGACCTATCAGATCCAGCTTCATACAAGCCCATTTCAGTTTTAAACCATGGTTATAAACAGTTTATGTCTATAATAGCTACAAGAATGACAAAGTTGTTGCCAAAATTGATAGGTATGGCTCAATAATGGCCTTGTGGAGGGGAGGCAAACTTTTAACTACATTAACAGAACAATAATGATCCAGAGTGAAGGAGAGTGCAAGAAAATACCACTGTTGTTGGGTCCTGATGCAGAGAAAACATTCAAAACAGCAAATTGGGATTTTGTTACTCACTTTCCATGATAAAATAAGGTAAATTAGGAGGATTTATGAGGGATCAGAGGCAAAACTTCACGTGAAAGGGTCCCTTTTAAATGAGTTGTGTCGGAAAAGAGGAACCAGGCAAGTGTCCTCCTTCCCCTTTATTTGCTTTATATTTTGAACCAAAGGCAGAGAAAACAAGGCACTCAGAAATTCAAGGATATAATTAGAGTGAATAATCACGGAATGTTGGCTTTATTTGCAGAAGATAATATTTTGCACCCGATAAAACCAAAAAGGCACATATCAGTGTTGTGGAACATCTTTAGGCAGTTTCAAATTCTTTTGGGATACAAAATTAATGCAAATAAAGCAAACACTATAGTGTAAACTATGTACCCACACATAAATTGGTCTAGCAATACCCATATTTAAGGGGACATGATAAAATTAAGTATTTAGAAGCATGAATTAAAAAGGATTTTGTTACTGCAATTAGTGATATGGAGGAAGAATCTAAACCCACGACAATACAAAAACTGAAAAATTGAATGGTTTTGCTGAGGGATATGGATAGCAAAATACAAGCAGTGAAAATGTTTTTAATCCCTTAATCTTTATATACAAATCAGGCATATTTGTATCAATCAGAGAAGAAGATGTAGACAGTAATTATAACAGTCGAAGGATTTTATCTGTGAGGAGAAAAGGGCAAGGTGAAATGGGATAAATTGATCCTTCCAACAGAATAAAGTGGATTAGGATTACCTGATTTGAATGGATATTTTAGAGCTACACATTTAAAGCTTATATATATAACACAAGCAGAAAGCTATAATTCAAAGTAGAAAAGATGATTATGAAGAAGAGGTATTTAAAGAAATAAAGAGAAAGTAGGATTTTGGATGCAGATCCTTAGGGAGAATAACAGCCACAATATTATACTCAAAAAGCAGCAGAGAGTATTTTAAGGACTAAGCCTACATAAAACTAGAGAAAGGAGATTTTGCCAATAAGCATGACTGCAATTAGGCGTGAAGAGGTAAAAAAAAGGCTGAAATTTTACTGGAGAAAAATGACAAAGGTATTGAGATTAAATATCTAGAAAGTGAAAGGTAATAGAATGAGAAGAAGCCAATAAGACATCTGGACTGTAGGCTACGGGCTGCCTTTCTTATCAGGAATTGTTATTGGAGTATACGCAAATAAGAAGGGAAAGTTTTTAACTGACTCCAGAACAGAAGCTGCTGTTAAACAAAGGGATAATTATTGGTGCATATAAAATAATGCATGACAACTATAGGAATGAATTAGAGGAGGTTACAAAATACTGGGAAGAGAGAATGGATAAGAAATTCACACGGAAACAATGGAAGGATATATGTTTGGCTCCTAAATATGCAATGAAGTCTAGAATATTTATGATGTTTGCTTGGAAGTGCTTGTACAGGTAATTTTTATATTCCAAGCTGACTGCAAAGAATTTGTCCTAGGGTAAATGGCAAATATTGGCGACATGATGACCATGAAATTAACTGAAAGCATATGTTTTGGGAGTGTAATGAGTTGGCAGACATTAAAAATTCCCTACAGGGTACTTGGTCAGAAATATTGGGTGAACAAACAAGTGAAATTATTTATTCAGTGGGGATACAGGATTTGAATTGCCAAGAAATATGAAGGCCTTGTTAAGCTTAATTCTGGCAGATGCCAAAAAAGAAAGCATTACTGGAAAATGGAAATCTAAACCAACTACAACTGAAGGACTGAATATTGCATCAGAGATAAAAGAACTAAAAGTGGGACTTTAGAAAACAGAAAATGGTAGGAGTAAATTACATAGAAAAAAATACAAAATGTGGAAACAATGCATGCAGAATAAGGAGGGGAAGTAAAGTTTAAGGGAAGCAGGAACTGATCAATTCATGTAATGTTGACTTGATAAACATTCAAAAGAAAACGTGATGAATAATGTCTGCAAATGGGAATATGTTAATATGGTTTTTCTTCTTCTATTTTCTTTTATAGAAATCTATGTTTGCCCATGGTGCTAAAAAAAAACAAGTAACAACTTTGGTTGTCCTGTATACTAGGTAGAAAACTATCTGGAGTATTATCTGGTACAAGAAAGCTTGGCAACTACTGCTTAATATATCTAGGGAGCCCACTGATGATTCACAAAGATGCAATGCTTTTACTCTCTGTTTTAAACTGGCAAAGAATTTGCATGCTAGAGTGCCTGTTATTAGATAAGGTTAAGATAATGAAACAAACAGAAAATAATTAATGTAAATGTTCATTATGTCTTAAAAAAAGTATTGCCCCTTCCTTTCACTTTTCATGATACTTCATTTTTGAGGTCTGAACTTAGTAACACTTTTCTGTGCTTTGTTTAAATGAGATTTCCTTTCAGTCTTATCAATATATCTGAAAGGGAGATATTTTTTTCCTGTTACACAGTTTACCAGTTTTATAACTATATTAGACAGGTATATTTTTAGATTTATGTTTGTTTGGTATAAATTTTTGAATGCAGTGATTAAAGATACGTTATGAGTGCTGAACATCTCGAGCTGTGACTTGTTGGTCATTAAGGATTTTGCTCAAGGTCATTTTTTCAGAGGAGGGTTTGCTTCATTGTAATTTCCTCTGGCATAATGTAGAGAAGTGGACACATTGTCCATGTGGCATGTGCCAGTTCTTAATATTAATACAATCATTTCAAGTTAAATGTTTAGTGCTGAGAGCAGTGATAGACAAGTCAGTACAACAGATGTTAATAGCTGTTAGTATAACAGCTAACATGCTGTGCTCACTAGTCTGATAATTAGCAATACATTCTCAGGTTTTCTAATTTACAATTCCAAGTAATAACAGGGAATTTTTTATTACTACTACTATAGTAATTATTCAGCTAAGTCTGGATGATTTAAATTTCCTATAAAATGGTAGCATTTTGTATTCTTTGTCGCATGTGACATGCCAGGAAATTTGCAGTCTAGTTGCTGTTCTATAAGGATGCTGATATCAGATTCATATGTTGCAGTTGATATGTTTTGGGTACTTTACTATAAAGTTTAGTTTCCAAGAAATCTAATAGAAATATAGAGTTATTGTTATGTGCTTCTTTTGGTCTACAACAATGAATAAACATGAAATATGGGATTTATGATACAGAATTAGTATCTTTAAACTAGATTTCTATCAGATTACAGATATCAAAACTCTTTGTAAAGAAAGGCTTAAAGGCTACTGACATTTTTTTTAAGATTCTAACATTTAGCAAGGTTAACAGCTTGCATTTTTTGTCACATTTTTTTCAGATGATATTTGATTAGACCTAAGAAAAGACTCATAGGAAAAAGCATTCTTCCACTTCAGTACATGTTCTTGCCGGGGCAGCCAGTGAAGGCCATCCACTGAGAAGCAATCAAAATTGTTACGTACTTCACACCAAACCAACAGAGAGTGAATCACTGAATTCTGTGTACAATATCTTTAGTTACAAAATAATGGTCATAATTTTATTTACGTAATATTTAATGAAAAGGTACAATCTTAGTAAACATGGTTTATTTTTCCCTTGCTTATAAAATTGATAAACATTCCGCCATATACTTTTGTATAAATGCAGGAGAACTCCTCAAATTGCTGACATCTAACTGAACTATGTTTGCATCTTATCTATACTTATTTATTTAAGCTACAAGTTCTGTCCTTAACGTTTTGCCCAAGTTAGGCAGGTAACATACACAGCCATGTGAACAGAGCTTCAGTTTTATGGGGCACAGCTGCTGACAACCACTACATAATACAGTCATGTGAAATGTCTAAAACTGATATCTATAATAAAGAAGTGCCCACTGCCTTGGACAAGACAAAAGCAGCATTCTTCCATGATGGCTGTTACAGCAATTTCAGTGACAAGCACTTCTAGTCACATACATATTTACACAAAATGAGTATTTCACAAAATGCACACTACTAGCAAGAAACAGCAGTAATTAAAAGACATTTCTCCTAAGTACTATCACTGTTTTATGCAAGATGTTACCAAGTGCCATTTCACAAGCATGGCAGCTCCATGGAACCAGAATGCAATCACAGTATCAAAATGGCTGTTCAACTTCAGCTTAACACAAAGAATGGCACAGTAAAAAACTAAACAAATAGAAAACAAAAGGCTAGTGGTTGCCATGAGGGGTTTAAGCAAACAGTGCAATATGATGATTAAATAAAGACTAAGCAGCAAGCTAAAAGAAAAGGCCTTTAAAGATCTTTTAATTCTGCAGCATTTCAGGGATGCCTGAAGCCACTGTTGCAGGAGGTTACAAAGATGAGGAGGTCTGGTAGGTGGAAGACCGCATGCCAGAGGAATCACGTTGTATCCTTGAAGCCACTAGCAGATGCATAAAAGAGTGAAGATGATGGGCTAGACAGCTTGCAGTCTCCAGAGCCGTGGACAAGGGTAAGGTGGTCCACACAGCCTATCTGGACTTCACCAAGGCCTTCGACACCAACACCCACTCTGGAATCATAGATAAACTTACTAAGCGAGGCATTAATCCCTACATCACTCGATGGGTTGCCAACTGGTTTACTGACAGAACCCACACTGTAAAAGTAGCCGACTCCAAATCCAGCTCCAGACAAGTGGAGTATGTCAGGGTTCAGTCCTGGGACCGCTCTTGTTTGGCATCTACTTCTCTGAAGTACAGGCCAACACTAAGGGACTCTAGCTAACAAAGTTCGCAGATGACTGCAAACTGGGAGCCATTACTGAATCCCCAAATGATGTGGATATTCTACAAAAGGGCCTTACAGAAACAGATGTATGGGCTCAAGCTCAGTGCCAAGAAATGTATAGTTATCCCGTTTGGGAAAAAATATGTACCCGTGAATTATCACATAGGTGGCAGTAGACTAAACACCGAAAATGTGATGAGACTTAGGAACACAGGTGGATAGTGGTCTCAACTTCAATAACCACATCGCCACAACAGTCAGGAAATCCTACTATGTGGCACATCTCATCACTAAGGGCTTTTCATCCAGAAAAAAAGTGGTCATTGCCCCACTGTACTCATCCCACATTAGACTGATTATAGAATACAACACCCCGTTTGGTATGTACCTCTCAAGACATCTGCAATGACTGTAAAGGCCACAGAAATACCTCACTAAAAGAATCACAGGCCTAAAGCAGATGCCCTATGCTGACCGTCTAAAAAAACTCCACCTATACTCTGTCGCATATCGTCTACTCAGAGGTGATCTCTGCTTAACATACAAGGCCATGTCAAACCCAGAGCTGTTGGACATGCTACATAAAGAAATCACAATCCCTCAGAGATGCACGCTCCAGGGATCTAAACCTTGTCATCACAATGAACAAAACATGCTGGAGGGATAGGTTCCTGACCTAAAGACTCCCCAGACTCTGGAATAGATTGCCCATACATATCAAGCAGAGCGCCTCTTTGGCCCTCTTCAAAAGAAACCTTGATGATGGGAGATAAGAAATTCACCCCGGGGATCACGTCAGTCGCCCTGCTAGACAGGGGTCCAGGGAAGTAAATACTGTGGGAAGAAATAGCCAGGGAATTGTTATGGCTAGGCTTGTATAGGCCCTAGGGCCGATAGCCTAGTACCAACCTATGAACCTATGCAGACTGGACTGCTGCCCAACCAGTCTAGTGATGACTTTTCTGGATGCTTTGGCCCTTACTATAAACCAGACTAAAATGTGGAGTTCAGCTTGATGCATTCAAGAGATAAAGGCTGATGCTGTGAGGATGACGTGCTGTTTCAGTGTGGTGGCGCACAGCAAATATGACTATTGGCTTCCTCCCTTTTCCTTTCACTTAACCACAACTTTAAACTTTAAATCTTTGTTATCTTATAACCAATGTACCTGTGAAAAAGTCTTCTCAGTCTATATTTGTCAAAATACTGACAAGAAACAATATTCACCAGTTAATAAAAATGCAAATCTTCCAAAAACACATGATATTCCCATGGCAAAAGTAGTAAGAAGCATTGAAACTGATAACTTAAAACAACAAAAATGCAGGTATGTCTGTAACACCTGTAATAACCTTGTCAAGCAAGAAATTCACAAGGGATATCAGGAAATTTATGGAACATTCTTCCAAGACAGGCAAATAACTCAAAAACTTCTTCTGAAGATGACATTAGGATGGGTAATGTCTCTCATACCCCAAGGTTTTCAGAATTTGAGTTCAAACTCTGTGAGCTACTGGGACCTAACAGCATATTGGAAAATCCTGTTTGGAATGGTAAAGATAAGAAACAAAATGACCAGCCAGGCCAAAGCAGTCTAATTTCTACTCCATTAGGTACTATTTACCATAATATGTTGTATGATGACTCTACTAAGGTATGCCAATTACATTTTTACAAATCCCACAACTGGAATTTAAAAACTCAATGGGTGATGATGCTGGGACCATACAGATTTTAGTTACCTCTGAATATGTTTCATAGAGTATGGCTAGAGGAATTATGAGCATCATAAACTCCATAAATCCTAAAATCCTCAGAAATTCCTTTGCTGAAATCCTTAACTGATTGGAAAAACACATATAGATGTATACTTTTTCCTACGGGAGAAATGCTTTTTGAATGGATGTATCCAGGAGACACCCCATGACCACTATTCTGTGGGATGGATTTAGTCAAGATTAGTTAAAGTTCTAATGGAAACCTAGTCTGACACTTTAAAAATACTCTGCAAAGATAAGTAAGTCGTCTCAATAAGACCAAATATGAATAACTTGCAGTCTGCAATAGAGTAGCACTGGAGGTGATACGTTGTGATCATCACTGGAGTAGTGGATAACCCAAAGGGTGATCCAGAGAACTGAATGTGTAGTTCAAACACATAAATGTAAAAAAAAAAAAAAACATCGAGATATAGATATATATATATATATATATATATACATATACATACATACATACACACACACACACACACACATATATATATATATATATATATATATATATACACATACATATATACACACACATATATATATATATATATATAGAGAGAGAGAGAGAAACTGGAATGTGATAATAAGCATCCATTAAATCCTGAGTTACCAAAATACTTCAATGGGAGATGAGAAGTGACAGGTTATGAAGGGATAGCATTTAAACTTTTTATACATTCACAAACTGGTCAAGAAAGGAAATATCTAGGATTGGTCTCCACAAAGACTGAAGATTATTTCTTTGGTACCAGAAACACCCTTGAATAAAAGCTGTTTCCTAAGAGAGAGAGAGAGGAAAGTACAGTTGTGTACACTTAGCATAAATGTAGATGTTCGAGTGTATTCACTGTTGCAGTCATTACATTTGGGTAATCTGCTGGCAGGTTGCTCTCAGTCAGCCTGAATATCAAAGTCTTGGGTCCTGCGTTGGTTGCCGTCTCCTGTTACATGACATTAGGTCGAGAGGGGTATAAAACATGCAGCTGAAGCCATTTTCTTTAGTTTTTCTTACCCCAGATGTCAGGTGCCGCCCAAATGGGGAGCAAAAAAAAAATATATATATATATATATATATATATATATATATATATATATATATATATGTATATATATATATATATATATATATGAAAATGCAATTGTAACAACATAAACTTTACTTTCATCTAAAAGCAAATACACCACAAAGGCTGTAGAATATAGCCAGGGAAAGAGAAGTTCTAGAAAAAAAGGGGGATGGCAGGTGGGTAACCTGGACTGCAACAGTGAATACACTCGAACATCTACATTTATGGTAAGTGTACACAACTGTACTATGTTCTTTGTGTTTCACTGTTGCAGTCATTACATTTGGGTAGAATCCCAAAGCTATGAATGGGAGGATGGAACTAAATAGCATTAGGAGCGGCTATAAGGCCCTGCAGAACTGCAGTGGCAAAGCCTGCCCTGGACTTAGAGAAGAGGGGCAAATGATAATGCTTTGTAAAAGTATGAACAGAGCTCCAAGTAGCAGGTTCTAGAATGTCTTTGGTTGGCACCCCTCAGAGAAAAGCTGCTGAGGTAGATGCAGCCCTGGTGGAATGTCACCGGATTCCCTAGGGCACCGGTTTACCATGATGTAAATAGCAGAAACGAATGCAGTGGCTTATCCACTTTGAAATAGCCTTCCCCTCTGATCCTGCAGCAAATGCCACCAGTAGCTGCTCAGACTTTCTTAGAGATTTGGTCCTGTTTAAGTAGAATCTTAGTTGTCTGTGTACGTCCAAGGAATGCAAAATCCGCTCCCCCTTGTTCTGCGGATTTGGGTAAAATGTTGGCAGGTGAATAGTTTGGTTAAGGGCCACACTGGATACCACCTTAGGCATAAAGAAAGGATTGGTCCTGAGGGACACCCTGTCCGGGTAAAATGTAATAAAAGGCTCCACAACCATGAGGGCCTGTAGTTCTGAAACCCTTCTTGCTGAAGTGATTGCCAGAAGGAAAGCTGCTTTCCAAGATAAAAACTTTATATCCGCAGTAGCTGCTGGTTCAAATGGAGGCAGGGTGAGCTTTTCCAACACAAAATTGAGGTCCCATGCAGGAGTTGGTGATCTTCTGGGAGGCCTTAAATTTTTGGCCCCTCTAAGATACTGTTTTAGCAGAGGATGAGAAAAGATGGGAGGCTCTGTGTTGTAATGAGCCGAGATGGCAGAGGCATGGATTTGTATTGATGAAAAAGATAGGCCCTTGTCAAGCATCTCAGTCAAGTATTGTAAAATCTGAGGAATATTTGGCTTTGCTGTGCCCTTCCCTTGTGCTTGGTTCCAAGCACAGAATCTCTTCCATTTATCAGCATAAAATTTTCTAGTACTAGGCCTTCTGGCTTCCAAAATGACATCCATCACAGATTTACTGAGAGGTGTTGTTTGAATAATTACATGATCAGCCATGCTGGGAGGTTCAGAGTTTGGAGCTGATTGCGCAGAATTTGATTGCTCTGCTGAGACAGTAGATGAGGTATTTGAGGCATGTACCAAGGAGAAAGTTGAGACATATTCCTTAGAATCGGGTACCAGTGCTAGCGAGGCCAGTCCGGAGCAATTAGGATCATTTTTGGTTTTTCCTGTCTGGCCTTTAGTAATACCTTGGGAAGAAGAGGCAGAGGAGGAAAGGCATAGACTGATAGTTTTTTCCAACTGAAGGATAGGGCATCCACTTCCCATGCTTGTCTGTGATAAGTCCTTGTGCAGAATTTGTCTGGTTGATAATTCTAGGGGGAGGCAAATAGATCTATGTCCGGACTCCCCCATTTCTCTGTTATGCTGAAGACTTGTGGATCCAGTTTCCACTCGTGAGGGTCCATAAGATTTCTGCTTAGGTCGTCTGCCAGAGTATTTTGTTTTCCTGGAAGGAATAGAGCTTGAAGATGTACTTGGTAAGTCAAGGCTGTGTCCCACAATGCCACGGCTAGTCTGCAAAGGGGGTAAGAATGTGCACTCCCCCTGCTTGTTTATGTACCACATAACCGTGGTGTTGGCCGTCTTTATCAGTAGTTGTCCTGGATGAAGTAAGTCCTTGAAGGCTGCTAGGGCATTCTGAACAGCTAACATCTCTTTCTGGTTGATATGCAGATGCATTTGTTTTGGGCTCCATATGCCCTGAATGCATCTCTCTGCCAGGTGGGCCCCCCAAGCATAGTCTGATGCGTCTGTGGTTAGGGTTTGGAGTAGAGTGAAAGACCGTCCCATGTTCTGGTGACATGTCTCTCCCCACCAAAGAAATTCCTGTTGTAGGCAGGGAATGAGAGGAATCATTGTTTACAGACTGTGACAATGTTAACTCCATAATTTTTTTAGATACCACTGTAGTTTCCTCATATGCAGTTTTGCATATGGAATTAGTAGAATGCAGGATGCCATGAACCCCAAAGCCTGCAGAATTTGTCTTGCAGATAACTGGGTTTTTGTTGCCATCTGTTTGAAATAAATAGTCAGTTGCCTTTGTTTATCTGGCGTAAGGTAAGCCATCTGGGCAGTTGTATTCAAGCTTGCACCCAGGAATGTAATCTTTTGAGAGGGCACCAGTTGTGATTTCTTTTCGTTTATTGTGTACCCCAGGCATGTTAGAAGCCTTTTTACAAATGCCAGATGTTGAAGAAGAATGTCCTTGCTTTCTGCTTGAATGAGACAGTCGTCCAAGTAAGGATAGATTTGTATGCTTCTTTGTCCGCAAAATGCAATTACTGGTGCCAGGCACTTTGCAAAGACCCTGGGCGCAGTAGATAAGCCAAAGGGCAGTGCAGATAATCGGTAATGCATAAAACCAGCCTTGAAGCGGAGGAATCTTCTGCACGATTCCCTTATTGGGATATGCAGGTATGCCTCTTAAGTCACTAGCCAAGCGTTCTTGCCCAGCATGGGCAGAAGCTGTTGCAAAGTCAGCATTTTGAATTTTGGGATGTCCAAGAATGTGTTAAAAATCGATAAATCCAGTATTGGGCACCAGGCATTGTCTTTTCTGGGTACCAGGAACAGTCTTGAGTAAAACCCTTGCCCTTTTTCCTGTTCTGGTACTGGTTGAATAGCCCCCATATCCATGAGGGACGTAACTTGTTTCTGTGCCTCTGCCCATTAATTTTGTGACAGATCTGGCCAATCGTTTGGAATTGGAAAGGTATGGAAATGAAATCTGTATCCCTGGGATACTATGTTTAATACCCACTTGTCCTGGGTTATTAACTGCCAATTTTGAGCATGAAGTGCTAATTTTCCCCCTAAGGGGGCTGCCAAAAGATAAGTGTTTGGTGATGGCAGAGGGAAGTCATTGAGACTGTTTACTGTAGGGTTGTGCTTTGTTTCCTCCAGATTTGGAGGTAGAGGCACCCCAATGCTTTGACCTGTAAGAACCCTGTGATTGGTATCTAGAGCCTTTTGAGCATCTGGATTTGCCCCATGAGCCTCTGTTGGACATAGGAAAGGACCAATTTTTTTGTAGGACAGTGTCTACTGAATCTTGGTGGCTGCACTTGTAAGAAGTCTTTTACAGTTTGCATATACTTAGCTTTGTCTTCCATTTTCTTTATTTATTTTTATTTATTTATTTATTTGCAGTTGGTTTACCAGGATAGTCCATTGGGCCTAAAAGAACCCATTTTCAATGGAGTCCTGGGGAGAAAAGCTCCAAAAAACAGACACACAAAATAGGTACAAACAATTTAAAAAGCCCTTAAAGCAAACCAGAGGGCAGGAATAAACAATAGATAGCTTAGATACTTATACAAATGTAAAATAGGATACAGTCATTGATTTTGCATTTGAGGTAACATTCATATAATACAGTGTAATAGAAATATGTAAAATAGATGTGAGTTGTGTAATGACTTTAGAGAGGTAGAGTTGTTTTGTTATAAATGAATGTAGTTATGAAGGGAATGATAAGTTAAGTAGGCTTTGTTGAATAGCTTAAGAATGGATGAAGGATTAAGAGTTCCATATTTTTATGATGGATGAGAACAGGAGCATTCCCATTGCAACTTTAGATGTGTGTGTAGAGATTTTTTGAATGTATAAAGATTAGAGTTGGTACGAATGGATGGTGGGAGTGAGTTCCAAAGACGGGCTAGGTTAGAGGATAGAAGGTATTTGCCTGGGGGACGTGTTGGTTTATGTACTTCTAGTAGGTTTTGGTTGTTAGACCTTAAGACTCTGTCTGGTAGATGTAACTTAAAAGCAGAAGACAGGGAGGGACAGAGAGAGGGGTTATTTATGAGCTTATGGGCTACGGTGAGCTGAATGTAGTTGAGCTGATGAGGAAGTTCAAGCCAGTTTAGTTTTTGGAGAGAGGAACAGTGGTGGGTTGATGACCTGTGGCCGCTAGCGAACTTGGCGATCTTATTGTAGCAAGAGGAAAGTTGTTTCTTTAGAGAGGACTGAAGATTTGTTAGGAGAGGTGAGCCATAGAGCAGGGAGGGAATAAGAAAGGAAGAGGAGAGAGCGATTTTAGAGGTCTTTGTGAGGTAATGGTTTTGACGGTAGAGCATACCCAGCTTTTGGTGGGTTTTTTTAATATTTAGTTGAAGATGAGAGTTGAAATTAAGCTGGTTGTCAATTTGGACACCAAGTAACTTAGTTTCGGACACTAGTTCTAGAATTGAGTTGTTTTGACTTATAATCAAGAAATTGTTTGTATTGAAGGGAGTAGTTTTAGAGGGGGTAAATACCATGAGTTTGGTTTTGGAGGCGTTTAGAGCTAGGTGGTTTGTTTTCATCCAATGCTCAGTAATTGAGAAAGCTTCTTGTGTGAGCTTTAGAAGCTTAGGGACAGATGAGGCAGAGCAAATAATGGTAGAATCGTCAGCATATTGGATAATGTCAGAGAATGGGATAGATTTATGAAAATCATTTATAAATATGCCTTATTATCAAACAGAGTATCATGCTGTAAAGGAGCATCCAACAATTTAGCTTTAACATGATCAGGCAGATTTTGCTCCTTGAGCTAGGCATGCCTTCTAATCACAGATCCAGTAACTGCGGCCCTGCAGGAGGCCTCCAAGGAATCAAAACCACATTGCAAATTATGCTTTCCAACCTGTTCTGCTGCATGCAATAATTTCTGTAATTCTTTATTTTCCATACATTCAGAAATCAACATAAATTTCTGTTTCAATAATCCCATAACATGCTGTTGATATTTAAGCGTATGAAACTGGCAGTTTAAGGCCCTAATTGCCAAGGTTGCAGACGTATAAACCTTCTTTCCCCATCTATCCAGCACCCTGGAATCTCTATCAGAGGGGGTGGGATTCTTAGCTGTTGAGGCCTTTACACCTTTGGGACCCTGTGAGATAGTTTCAGGGTCAGCAGCAGGATTTTTGAATAAAAATTTGTAGGAGTCAGGAACCCTGTAATATTTGTCTGGCTTACTAGGAGCCGGAGGTAGGGAATCTGGAGTCATGCTTGATTCCGAAAACACATCAACAATGTCTAATACAGGATGTACGGCCAAATGCCTATGCTGAGGAAGAAGGAGGAAATCCCTAAGCCTCTTTTTTGATTCTGAGAAATCCTGACTCTCCCAATGAAAATATTCTCTCAAAGTATGCAAGGTTTCTCCAAAAGAATAATCTTCAGGAGGGGATGCAGATGGGATGGATTCCTCTGCATTTGAATCCTCATAGGGTGGTATAGAAAATTCTTGATCAGAAGAGGAATCAGAAGAAATAGAAATCTGATCTGAAGATTCATAATCAGTGTCTTGCCTAGGCCTCTTATCAGGGAGGGTTGGGAACCCCTGATCAAGGTAATTAAGTCTTCAGCCATTTTGACCATCTGTTTTTTGGGCATAGAGGTCTGAGCACATAGCTCATGTGTCAGTTTTTTAGCCTTAGAAGTTGCTTTTGTCTTTCTTTTTGAAGCTGGTGTCGGTTTTATATAGAAATGTTGAGGCCTGAAAACTCCCTCAGAAGCCGGTGCCTACTCAGTGGCTCCGGACCCGTCCAAGGGAGAGACATCTGCGGGTACAATACTCTGAGAATCTCGCGGCATACCAGACTCTGCATGGGTCTCGGTAGGGGCCTGCAACTCAAACGTAGCAGATATCAGGGGCTGTGAAAGCACCTCACTGAGTAGCAGCGAACCAGCGACTGGCTTACGAGAAGCTTTGTCGTCGGTTTTGGACCCCGACGGTCTGTCTCTGTCCTTTTCTTTGCGTTTATGTTTTGAAGCAAAGATATACCGACGCTTAATAGTGCGTTGGTTAAATCTAGCACAAAACCGACAGCAAGGCACGTTATGATCTGGGCCTAGGCCAGAAATACAGTACAAATGAAAATCCTTATGAGGTATTTGTTTCCCACAAGTAATGCAATTATTAACTTTTACTAACATTGGTAAGGAGCAAGAAAAAGTTTCCCCAACAGGGTACTTAGCTTTAATTGAAGACTTTGGTTCTGAAACTCGAATGAGAAAATTTCAGCAGTCGGCCGACCAGCACTTGCGAACTGCTTTGGGCACCGCACAGCAAGAAAGACTAAAGAAAATGGTGTCGGCTGCATGTTTTATACCCCTGACGACCTGACGTCATGGAAGAGGAGACAGCAACCGACGCAGGACCCAAGACTTTGATATTCAGGCTGACTGAGGGCAACCTGCCAGCAGATTACCCAAATGTAATGACTGCCACAGTGAAACACGAAGAACATCAGGTTCTATTACCTCTACAACCAACAGATGCAGAATGACAGGGAGAAATAAAGAAATGTCATCTGATAGATGAGGAGGAATCACCTGAATATGTGGTAGTGACACTCAATGCCAATGTAGCCACTTATGGATAGCTCTCAGAACCCATCTGTCTGAGATTATCTGTTATCAAAGACAGAAATGGAGAACCACATTTTGGAAAAGAATTAAAGGGTTGCCAGGGTGGGAGGGAGTTAAATTTTATAGATGATCCTGAATTAGAGATGAAACCTTTAACAAACTTGGAGAAGGAAGGCTGAAAAATCGGAGTCACCCCTTGAATGTATTTTTTTTCACTCTCGTTACATTTTTTTCAGGATCTCAGTTGCAGATGGTCCAAATACAACCTCACCATCAAGGGAAGAATTTAAACTTTCAGCCATTATGACTTCAGGCAAATCTGTAGAATGTAAAAACGCAAATCATCTCATAACTGACCCAACAACTGCTTCCCTAGAAAAGGCATTAGCTGTGACTTATGCATACTTCAAATAATGTTTGGTAACCTGAGGAACAGGAGTAATGTGTACTTACAAAAGATGCATCCCACAAGACGGGAAGGTGGCAGTTATACTCCTCATACTCTCAAAATACACAAGCCATACCTTTAACACGTGAGCCTGACGATTAAAAATCCTGGAATCAGAATGGCAGAAGAATACTCTCTCTTCTCAAATCTATCAAAAGCTTACCCATTCTTCTCACATGTAGAGGGATTAGCATTTACTAAATGTTTAGCTGTAAAGGGCTTTAACAGGGGAGTTCACTGCAAGGTCTGATTTGGAATTAGAAAATAAGTATTTATAAGATTCAGGAACGTTATGCAGTCTTATCTGCCTTCTTATAGGCTGCTGAATGGCAAGCATGTTGTGGGCTATAATGAAAACATTTGCTGGACTTACAGTATGATGTACTTGGAGCAGCAGACCTGCAAACTCTGCTGCAACAATTTATTATAACTTCACTAAATTATGGCCTTTGGTGGTTTTCTTGTGTATTTAGGAGATTAATGTTACTTCATTCGATGCACAGTCAATTTGATGAGAAAGAAGAGCAAGAGAAAAATGGAAGACTAGGGTAGGAAAGTTTTGATCTTGCTAGACATGGATTTAATGTGTTAATAAGCAGAAGGGGCCAGCGAAAGTACTCCAAGGCAAGTTTCTGTGTAAATTTGATGTCTCAAAATGATCTTATTTGTTAATAAGTAGTTTTGCATTCTGCAAAGAGCAATTAAAAAGTTTTAGGCAATAGAAGAAAGTTAGGAAGGATGGTGTACAAGGGTTAGTTACTACAGGATAGTATGACTCATATCTAGGAAGATAAGAGTATTTAATTTTCACTTTTACACTTTTTTTTAACTTTTTACCATAGATGTCGACAGTATACAGTACCTAATAGAACAACATCGTTATTAGAAATGAGAAGAGTATACAATTTCCTTTATAAATACAATCAGAAAAGGTGTTGCAAGTCATGGTAGGCTAGACTTAGTGATACCACCAAAGGCATAGACATACGGAGTGCAAAAAGTGAAGTGGGAAACAGTGAAAGAACTGATCGTGGCAGGAAGACATCTATTCAGAGGAGTAACGCTCTAGAAAAAGTAGTGGGGGGATAGAGGCGCAGTGAGCGAGAGAATAAAACAGTGGGAAAGTACAAGTGCAGGTGCAAGGCTATATGGGACAGAGCAGCAGAGGATGCTGAGATCCCACTGCAAATAATTGCACTGTCATTGTAACAGCAGTTAGGGAAGATGACACGACCTATGTTGCCAGAGTTTGCAAGTCAGTCAGTGTTGACGTAAATATGTATATAGTTATTCAGTGGAAAAGGAGGGTATGGGATATGTGTGTATCAGAAAAAGACAGAGAAACGTATAAAAGGATAGGGAACAAAGGTTCAGAAAGATAGAGGGTACATGGAGAGGAAGTAAGGAAAGAAGGAAAGGTGGGACAGAGGAAAGAAAAATTTAACAGTCACAGATTATGGTACAGGGCACTTTTGAGATTTCTTGGAACTCCAGCATAGGAATAAAAGGAATAATAAATGATGTCAAGGGGGTGTACTTCGTTAGTCTTCAAGAAATATATATGACATCAGAGTGAGTGGTTATAAAGTAGTGGCTAGTTCGGCATGGGGAAAAAAAAAAAGGAGGAGGAGCAATTCTCAAGAAGAGTAAAGGATGGCCATTAGTGGTGATAGAAAAATAAGCCAATATGGGTAGATATACTGGAATTAAAGGAAAATTTGAGGGGAGCATGTAATCAACATAACTTTCCATCTGTGTTGTCCATTTTCATTCTTACTCAACTGTCGAGTTTGGATTTAACCTTTAGATTTGACGAGGCGACTTCTTCCAGATCACAGAACTCAAACTCTCAAGCTCCTCAATTTAACCAACCTAACATATCTCGGATCTTGTTTATTGCCCATATGACTAACAAAGCAGTGGAAACAAAGTAAAGAATGGAAGCTGGAGCTCATCCAAGGAACAGAGGTTCCTCTAATACTCGTCAGTCTCTCCAGGAGTAGAAATAGCAGGTGTAGGGGGGTGGGATATTGATGAATAATGAAAATGGACAACACAGATGGATCGTTATGGTGAGTACATAACTTTTTAATCTGATGTTGACCATTTTCATTCATTCCTCAACTGTTGGGACAGAGTCCCCAACTATCTAAATCATGGGAGGACTCTAAGGAAGGATATTCCAGAGCACAGCCGAGCCACAGGCTGCTCATCCCCTAGAGACCAGGTCCAGTTTATAATGAGCAATAAAGGTATGAGGATTAGCCCATGTTGCAGCCACAGAGATATCATCCAAGGAATTTCTGGACAAAAAGGCTGATGAAATTGCCATAAACCTGGTGGAGTGGGCTCTGGGTGGTTTTGGCAAAGGTAAATGCACTTTTTGATAAACAAAAGGTATACAATCAGATAGCCATTTGGCCAGAGTTACTTTAGATACTGGTTTGCCAAGTTTTGAATCAGAAAAAGGAAACATACAATTATTCGGACTTTCTTAGATCCTCATTTCTGTGAAGGTAGAAACTTCATTGTCTGTGCATATCTAACAAATATAACAAATACTCACCTTTGTTCAAAAAATTTGGAAAGAACACTAGAAGATTAACAACCTGATTAATACTGGACTCAGAAACCACTTTTTGTAAAAAGGAAAGACTGGTTCATACAGAAACTCTATCCTTGTGAAAAACTAAATAAGAAGGCTTAGAGGACAATGCTTGAAGTTCAGACACTCTTCTGGCAGATGTAACAGCAACTAAGAAAACAGTTTTTCAAGTCAAAAATTTTAAATCAGATTTACTCAAAGGTTCAAGGGGGGGGGGGTGAGTTAAGCCTGGAAGGATGAGTGAGAAAACCTGGACTCTGAACCAGAAAATGAGGGAATATCAAATGAGATCAAAGGAAGGGGAACCACAATTGTTGAGACCAGAAAGGGGCACTGAAGATGCCTCTGCTCTTCTGCTCTGATGCTAAGACACTTTGGAATCAGTGGAATTGGTGGATATTCAGAAACCAAGGAACAATGTTTAAATCCCAAGGAGGGGTGGGATCCTTTAAAGGAGATCTAAGTAAAAAGGTTCCACTTAAAAAGCTTTTGCAAAGTTTAGAGGAAGCTAAAGTTGATTTACTTACTCCAACATGAAAGTTGGAAATGGCTGCTAATTGTACTCTAATAGTTGACTAACTAGCACCTTCAATGAAAATTGTGGCCAAAAAGTCAAGGACATTTGAAATCCATGCTGAAAAGGGAACTAAGTTTTCCCCTTAGGTTGTAAAGTACAAACCACTCCATCTACTGTTGTAAATCCTTCTGGTGGAAGCTTTATGGCAAGACAAAATGAGACAGATATGGGAGGAGACTCTGGGCTGTCTAGCAATCAATGGAACTGGAGAATCCATGCTGTCAACTTGAGGCCTGTTAAGTCTGGGTGAGTCATTCCTCTCAGAGACAGAAGGTCTGGAACTAGATCCAGAATCCATTGTGGATGTAGAAGATGAGGCCAGAGGAAGGGAAACCAAATCTGACAATGCCAGTAAGGGACAACGAGGATACCCATGCTCTTAATTGAGGTGCTTTCTGTAGCAATGTTGGAATGAGGGGTAACAGGGGATAGGCATAAAGAAGACCAGAGGGCCAAGCATGAAGTAGAGCATTTCTTGGTGACTCCCCCCAGTGGGGGGGATCAGGACAAAGAACTTGCTACATTTGCTGTTGAGGGGAGAGGTAAACAGATCAGTATGGTTGCCCACCATTGATGGAATATTGTCTCTGCCATGCTGATACTGAAAGACCACTCTTGAGCATCAGAATGGACCCGCTTAACTTGTCTGCAATCACACTGGATTTCCCCGGGATGTGCACTGCTATCAGAAAGTGATTGGAAGAGACTGACAGTTGCCATACTCTCATAGCTTACTGACAGACAGGTTAAGATCTGGATCCCCCCTGTTTGTAGATGCACTGGACTACTGACATATGGTCCGTCTGGATAGCAACAGTCCTAACTGGGAGAGTGTCTTGAAAGGCCTGCAATGTTAGGAGGACAGCTCATCACCAGGGCCAAACAACCAGGTTATGCCAAAGGGCACACTGACAAAAGACGTTTTAAACTGTTCCATAAAATCACATACAAGTGCAGCCAGGAATGTCTCCCAATGGAAAGTCTGAACCCGATGGCTGTGAGGTACCTACAACAGCATAAGAGATTAACCTCATGGACAAATTAGATATAGATTGAAGGGTAGCCAAATGCGAGGAACTGGTATTCCCTTCCTCGAAGGATAATAAGCTCCTTGATCAAATCTCTCTGAAGCCTGGTAAAACATGCCAAATAATTTAATGATCTTAAAGCCAGGGTCGCTGATACATAGACATGCTCCCCAAATCTGTGGAGCACCCTAGACTCCCTATTGGGGGTTGGAAAGAGAAACTGTGTTCTGCTAGTTCCTTTCTCGTGGCTGCCACAACAACCATGGCATCAATGGCCACTCCTTTACTCCAGTGTAGACTATCTTTTCTGGGGCAAGGATTTTGTCTGGTCTGTAGGGAATAGACTCAACAGTGTCTGGTTCCTTTCACACCTGCCGAGAGACTAGATTTATAAGTTCATTGACAGGTAGAGTTACCCAGGATGTAGACGGGCCAGACTTAAAAGCCTCCAGAAACACAGATTCCTCTTGGGAAGGGTTATCAGGAGACCAACCACCTCTTTGTTTAAGGAGTTCCAAGATGTCTCCAAAGGCTACATCGAGTGGTGATCTGGTGGACCCTTCTACTCATCAAAATCAGTATCTTCAGTAACAGACTCTTGTGGAGAGTCTAATGCCTCCTCTTGCATGTTCTCTTCTGAGGAGCCTTATTGGTAGGATGCTCTGGGGAGGTATCGGAAGAGATAATGATGCCCTGATGGGTGGACTGGAGGCTAGCTTGGACTGGCTGCCCGGGTGGAAGGGATGAATGAGGCTCAGGATGTAAAACTGAATGAGATAAAGAAGTCTGATCTGAGGAAGACAGGGTCATCTGATCTCTAAACATAGAAAATATTTTCTCCACTACCTCGAACGTGGAGAGCTTAGGGGAAGTAGAAACCAACAGATCCAACAAAGGACCCTCTCAGATCATTGGCTCCCAATGACTAGTAAGCAACAGAAATGAGTTATCGAATGCCAATGCTCCAAGGAGAAAAGATGGCTCTAACAGTTTTGGAGCCAACTCCAACACCCTGGAACTGGTGTAGACACTTCAGCTCCAAGAGTCCTCTGGCTCTGAGGTATTCGGTGCTGGATAACTCAAAGAACCTGTCAAAGAAACAAGATCTTCGGATCAAAGGCTCCAATGGCTCCAAAACTGAAGGAAAGATTGGAGAAGGAAATATTAAAGGTGGTGTGGATCTATGAAGGCTTTCAGGACCCGATGGAGTTGGAGCAGAGAGAACTCCCATTTGAATTTGAGTCCTGAGAAACTTCCTCATCATCCATTCCACATCTGCTTAGGACAGGCTCTTGGAAGATCAAATAGAGGAAGCCATTGAAGAAAGCCTAAAATGAAAAATTATGAAGGTAAAAGGGAGGAGAGAGATAGAATAAACAAAATTAAACTCACCTAAAAGTGGAAACTATCGATTAAACAAGACCTAAAGCTCCAGAGATCACAATTTATGTCTGTTCACAATGGCAGCAAACAAGATCTGTGGTATGCTAGGCTGGCAGGACATTATAGGTAGAGAGAGGAGCTTGAGAGTTCAAGAATTCTACAATTTGGAAGCAGCAGCTAAACCCAACATTTGAGGAATGAATGAAAATGGGCATCATCAGATCAAAAGTTATGTTCTTAAGATAATGCAATGGTGTTATCTGCTTCTATCTTTCCTCAACTGATGGTTATCTGACCTGACTTCAGACACTTTTCAAACGTAGGAACTGCAGCTCAGGCTCTTCCCCTTACTCCCAGTCCCCTCCAAACCAAAACAGTAACTCAGACTGAGTTTGCCCTCAATCCTAGGACATAAAGAATTAAAATAATAAAACCTTTAACAATGACACTATAGATGCCTAGGTAAGAGAAGCAGACAATATCAAAGGCAGGTTAGTCTGGAACTTCAGAAAGGGAGAAGACCTTTTAATGCATAAACCAGGAGTCCTACCAGAAGTCTAAATAGATATCTTCCAATAATGGATGGGTTACTGGAAAGAAGTTGAAGAAAGATGGAAAAAAACAACACAGATGCACCCTTATAAGGACATACCTTCTGTACCTAATGTTGTCTGTTCCTGAACAGATGGGTCAGAGTCCCTAGCTGCCTGGAACCCCAGAGTGGTCTTCATGGCAAGATATTCCAGAGGATAGCAGAACCAAAATCCACCATGTCCCTGGAAAAATATCAGATGTGTATCAAATGTGTAATGAGCAATAAATGTATGAGCATTAGACCAGGTGGCAGCTGCTCAAATGTCATCAATTTAAGTCCTAGACAAGAAGGCAGAAGAAGTGGAGATGCACCTTCCTAGATGTGCCCTTAGAGGTTTCTCTAAGGTCAGACCTTTATCGTTATAAACAACAGAAATACAATCTGTGAGCCATCTAGCTAAAGTCAATTTGACACAGATTGTCCGAATTCTGCCTTAGAGAATAAGAGAACACTTTGATTTCTTAAAGGATTTATTTCTGTAGAGGTAGAATCAAAGTTATGTACAGCCAGCAAATGAAGCATATACTCTCTTTTATTGGCAAATTTAGGAAAGGAAAGTGGAAGGTTAATAGTTTGACTGAGCACCATCTTTGAAGCAACCGTAGGTAAAAAAAAAAAAAAAATATATATATATATATATATATATATATATATATATATATATATATATATATGGAATGGTGCACAGAGGAACTCTGTCTTTATGACAAAATAGGTATGGGGGCTGACAAGATAGTGTCAGGAGTTCACATACTCTCCTGTCTTAAGTAATGGCAACTAGAAAAATGGTTGCCCAAGAGAGAAACTATGTCTACTTTGGCTGCAGCTTCAAAGGGAGTATGTTTCAAAGTCTGTAGTAGCACAGTCAGATCGATCCTAAGGAGGGAAGTGATTCTTTAATAGAAGGTCTTGGAGGAAAGGTACCCCTGACGAATGCTTTACACAATTTGAGAGAAACCAAGGAAGAATGATTCTTGCCTATATCGAAGGTGGACATGGAAGCCAGCTGCACCTTGACTGTAGAGTAAATGACCACACAATGAAAAACTGAGGCCAGAAAGTCTAGGATTGCTAGAATGGAGGTTGAGAAAGGATTCAAATGTCTCTCAAGATGCCATATACAGAATCTTTTGCTCTTATACACCCTTCTAGTTGATTCCTTTTGGGAAGATGTAAGGATGTGCAGAACCTGAGAGGAGAACATGGACTACCTAGTCATCACTGGAAGTGGAGAAACCATGCAGTGATATTGAGGGTCTGAAACTCTGGGTGAGGCAGCCTGGAAGGATGAGTGAGAAAACCTGGACTCTGAACCAGAAAATGAGGAAATATCAAATGAGGTCAAAGGAAGGGGAACCACAATTGTTGAGACCAGAAAGGGGCAATGAAGATGCCTCTGCTCTTCTGCTCTGATGCTAAGACACTTTGGAATCAGTGGAATTGGTGGATATTCATAAAAGACACTGGAAGGCCAATTGTGAATCATAGCATCCCTCGGTGACTCTCCATCTGGGGGAATCAGGGTAAACTACCTGTTACATTTAAAGTTGTGTGGAGAGGCAAAGTGGTCTCAGCAAGGTTGGCCCCACTGATGAAATATCTGCTCTGCCAGTGACAGACTGAGAGACCACTCATGAGGCAGTAGAACAGATCTGCTCAACCTGTCTCTTAACATGTTGGACTTCCCCAGAATTAATGTGAATTGCTACTAGACAGTGATTGGAAGAGATCGCCCAGTGTTACACTCTCATCACTTCTCGACACAAAGGGTAGGTGAGAGTTCCCCTTGTTTGCTGATGTTCCAGACCACAGACATGTTGTCCATTGGGATGGCAATCATCCCAAGAGGATGAGCATCCTGAAAGACCTGCAATGCTAAGAAGACTGCTCTCATCTATAGAACACTGATGTGCAGATTGGCCTCTGATGGGAGCACATGCCTTGAATCATCTTTTCCAAGTAATGACCCCCCAACCCAACTGGGGAACATCTGTGGTCACAGTCGCCTTGGGCAAGGGGTAATAAAGGGGTGGCCCTGAAGAACCTCCAGGGCCTGAATCCACCAGGTTACATGTTCCCTACAAGTTTTGGTGATTCAAATGAGGAAATTCATGGGTTGTAATATAAACAACTACTGAACTGACAAGAGTCCATTGTGGCATTCGTATGGAATCTTGCCATTGTAACAAGAGTGACTGAAGCAGCCATGGACCCTAGTAGCTGGAAATGTAACTTGGCTAGTAGAGTTTAACAAGATTGTAGTTGGAGGACTAGATTTTGTAGCATGGCCAATCTGGTGTGTGGTCATCTTGCTCTCTGTGAAACAGTATCCAGATGAGCACCTGTGAACTCCAGAAGTTGTGTGGAGAACAGCTGTGATTTGTCATAACTGACTGTGATGCCCAGTTTGGAGCAGAGCTGAAAAAGGTAGTATCTGGCTTGGATCAGGAGATGCTTGGCAGGAGTGGTGAGGATCCAGTTGTCAAGGTAGAGAAACACCTGGAATTCAAGCAATCTCTAATGAGTTGTGACCACTATCACACACTTGAACACCCAGGGCTGTGGTGAGGCCAAATTGCAGATATCTGAAAAGAAAATGACTGGCTCCCAGCCAGAATCACAGAAAACATCAGGACCACCTGTCTGTTTTGATATGATAGTATATATCCTGAAGGTCTACACCAACTGTCATTCCATAACAGCAGGAGTATGGACTGAACCATGACCATTAAGAACTTCGAGTGTTTGAAAAACAAATTCAGATGACTTAGGTCCAAGACTGGCCTGAAATCCCCATTATTCTTTGGCACTAAAAAGAATCACCTGCTGGTTGTGCAGGACCTTTTGGGTGACTCGTTTTGCTAGCACCTTTTCTATTTCTAATGCTGCTGTTGCTGCTATTCTTTGAGGGGGTGGCACATTAGGTAGCTTTTTTATTACTTTTGGTGGGGGAAGGAAAAGGGAATACAACCACCTCTGGTACAGACTGTCTGCACCCACACATCTTTGGTGATGGATGTCCAGGCTTCTGGGTGCAGGGATAAATACCCCCCCCCCCCCGATTGCCTTCAGAGTGCAGCAGTCAGGCAACTCTTCAGGAGTGCTGGTAAGGCTGGTCAGTGAAGGGACCTCAGAAACCTTGGTTTTACAGGTTTCCTCTGCCAAGAAGGCAATGTCTGCCACTAGAATTCCTCCCTCTGACTTTGGGGGGGGATCTTTCATAGGTTCATAGGTTCATACTAGGCTATCTGCCCAAGGGCATTTATAAGCCTAGCCCATAGTTATTTGGCTTTCGCCACCCCTTTAGTTTGAATAAAACTATGTCTATTATTTTGCTGTGCCTCTGTCAAGCAGTGACACTGAAGTAATCCCTGGGGTATATCTGCGATCCCCCATCCATTGGTCAAGATTCCTCTTGAACAAGGCCAGCGAGGTGCTCTGCCTCACATGTACCGGGATTTTGTTCCACAGCATAGGGAGTCTCTGGGTGATGAATCTGTCCCTCCAGCACGTTCTATTAATAACCGTATCAAGGTTTAAGTCTCCCGCCCTTGTGGTTCTGAGGGATCTAGATTTTTTTGAGGTGAAGCATATTCATCAAATCAGGGTTTGACATGGCCTTATATGTCAGGCACAGGTCACCTCTGAGCAAGCGGTATGAGACTGAATAGAGCTGGAGTTCTTTCAGTCGGGCAGCATAAGACATATTTTTGAGACCCTTTATCCTTTTGGTGAGGAACTTTTGGGGCCTTTCCAGCTGCTGCAGGTGTCGGGTCAGATACATTCCGAATGGGGCATTGTACTCAATCATAGGTCTAATGAGTGATGAGTACAGGGGGACTATGACCTCCCTTGATCTAGATGTGAATCCCTTCATGATCAGGTGGGCAATGTAGAAGGTTTTCCTAACCACTTTAGCAACATGAGTGTCAAACGAAGGCTACTGTCAACCTGGGTCCCCAGATCCCTGATGACTTCTTCTGTGCTCAGTGGATTGCCACCTATATGGTAGCTAGGGGTAACCTTGTTTTTCCCGAAGGGTATGACTATGCATTTCTTGGCATTTAACTTTAGGCCATGGCTCTGGCACCAGTTATCCGTTTCTGTGAGGCCCTTCTGAAGGATATCTGTGTCAGATGTGTTTTGACTATGGCCCAGTTTGCAGTCATCTGCAAACTTTGTCAGCCATAACCCTCCTGTGTTTGCTTGTACTTCAGAAAAGTAGATGCCGAACAAGAGTGGACCCAGGACTGAGCCCTGTGGGACACCACTTGTGACAGGCTTTGAGTCTGACATGGCTCCAGCAACTCTGACCCTGTGGGTTCTGTCACTTAGCCAGTTTGCAACCCATCTTGTGATGTATGGGTTTACATTCAAGCTGATGAGTTTTTCGATGATACCTGAGTGGGGTATTGTGTCCAAGGCCTTTGCCAGGTCAAGGTAGGCTAAATGGACTGCCTTTCCCTCATCAATGGCCTTGGTGACTGTCTCAAAAAAGTCAACCAAGTTTAAAAGGCATGATCTGCCTTTAACAAAGCCAAACTGGGTTGGATCCAAAGTCTGCAAGTTCCCTATGTCTTTATTTATGAGTTCCATTATGATCCTCTCCATGGCTTTGCAGATAAGGCTTGTCAAGCTAATGGGACGGTAATTTCCAGGGTCGGTGGAGGCACCGCCCTTGTGAAGTGGGACCACAGTCGCCGCGCCACTCCTTGGATGTATCCTGAGGTGAGGCTAAGATTAAACAGCTGTCCTAACTGTGGGTTTAATTCCTCATTGAGTTCGTGGAGCACACAGGCGGGGACACCATCCGGTCCCATGGATGCTGTGTTTTTTGCTTTGGAGAGAGCAGTTCTCACCTGGGCGTTGGAGATGTTTGGCGGGCTACAATCCTCTGGCATAGATATCTCTCCTTTTGCGTGCGACGGGGGGGGAGAAGTTTGCACTGAACCTGTCAGCCAGTATGTTGGCAATGTGTGTAGGTTCAGTAATCTTCACATCATTTTGAACTAATTCTGAGCATATCTGGGAGTTTCCTCCTAGGTTTCTAACATAGCTAAAGAAGGCCTTATGATTGTCTTTTCAGTCCTTGGCGATTTTTCTCTCAAAATTTGCCTTGGATGATTTTATGAGTGCTCTTAGTTTTTTACTTATAATGATCAAAGGTGTCTTACCTTTCAAGGATTTTGCTCTATCTTGTAGTAGCTTCCTCCTTTTGTTGTACAGCTTGTTTATGGCTGGGGTCCACCAGACTGGACGCTTGCCTTTGGTACAAAGAGTCTTAGTTTTGTTTGGGATTGCCTGATCCATGCAGTCCTGTAGGTGCTGGTAGAAGGCATTTGTAAGTGATTCAGCGGTTTGAGTAATGTTTTCCACTGGCTCAGGGGCCTTAAAGGAGACCACACTAGTTATTAGAAGTGTGAAGTCGGCTTTTGAGAAGTTTTTCACTGTGGTCTTTTTTATTTCAGGTGGGGGCGGGATGAGGACCTCCAGCGAGATTAGTTTATGATCTGATCTCACCAGTGAGGGGTATACTTCCGGTGTTGAACATTGTGATCCCATGTTCGTGATGATGAGATCAAGTATGTTTTCTCCTCTTTTGGGGATGGTGACTAGTTGTTCCATGGCATTTGAGTTTATGAACTCCAGGAACCTTTGGGCTAGAGTGTTTGGGCTTGAGTAGTGTTCCCAGTCTATATTAGGGTAGTTGAAGTCACCTAGTATGATGGTGTTTGGAGATACATTTATCCTCTCCATTGTTTTCAGGAAGGCCATGTGAGGTTTCTGAGTTTAAGAGGGTGGCCTGTAACATGCTACAAATTGCAGAGCAGTCTTGCCTATGGTTAATTGCACCTGGATGGTCTCCGATGCATCGTGCGTTGCCACCAACCTTGAGGTGTGGGTGTCCTTTATGAATATGGACACCCCCCCTCCTTTCTTGGTGTTGTCCGGATTTTGGGGCTGGAACGCATGATATGAGGTGAAACCTGCTAGTGCTGGGGTGCTCTCAGGAGCCTTGAACCAGGTTTCTGTCACAGCACAGACATCGATGTTCTCCATACTGAGAAGGGCCTCGAGTGTGTGCATCTTGAGATTGAGACTTCTGGCATTGAGCAGAATTACCCTTAGTTTTTTTACTTTTTAGTGTTCTAGGGTGGTAGGTTTAGAATTTGAGCCTTGCCTAGAAAAGGCACTATTGGGGTGGCAAGAGCCTTTGCCACTATCCGGAAGCCTAGGGGTGACAGGTGCAAGCCATCCCTTGCGAAGCAGCGTGGCTTGTCCAGCATGTCATCCCAGGCAGACAGACCTTGGATCCCCTTTGAATGACACCAGAATTTAAGCCAATTATTAAAGCTGATCATCTTATCACTGTATTGTGGCATCATTCTAGGTGAAGGTAGGATACTGCTCAAGGTCAGGGTCATACCTGCATGGGCTACATAATCAGAGAGCTCTTCAATGTCTCTTTTCATGTAGTCCAAGGAGGTACGTCTCAGGTCGTTGACACCAGCGTGGACAATGACTGAGTCGTACTTGTACCTGCTGTTGAGAGACCTGAGTGCTTGTGTTATGTGGCGGATTCTAGTGCCCGACAGGCAGCTTACTGTGACCTTCTCCTTACTCAGTCTGGTGAGCGGGACGTCAGTGTGTCTGACTATGGAGTCACCTATGACAAGTATGTTTGGTGTTGTATTTAGCCTTAAGGGCAGTGACTGCTTTGCACACTGATTTTGTTGTTTATGTGTTGTTTGTGTGGTGTATTGAGTTTGCAGTTGCTTGGGTGTCTGCTTTGGAGGCCTCTGCTGTTTAGGTAAATTTTTACTCAGAGCCTCCGAGTATGTCTTAGTGTGTTTATGTGTTTGATTCAGTGGTGTGGTTGAGTTATGTGAGAATCCTGGGAAAAACGCTGGGATTTATGGAAGTACATATTCTTTATTCCTAAAGCATAAAGACTTGTCCCATTCTTCTCACTCCTAGTGTGTGTCTCTTTAATCATAGCACTAAATATGGCTGATCCATCAAAGGAAGCACTGATGTAAAACATCTTAAAGTGCTTCGCAAAATCACATAGGCACGTCCAGACATGCTGCTCTAGATGCATCTTATATTGTAATGGAAACCAAACTCATGCAGGCGATGAAAAGGGACTGAATAGTGAACTCACCATTTTCTTGTCTTCCACAGATGTGGACCCAGAGAGCGACTTGCAAAGCTCCTTGGTCAAGCCCCTTTGAAATCTTCAGTGTGACAAACAGCTCAGTGATCTTAAGGGAAAGTTGCTGAAGCGTAAACTCACTTTCTATATCTGTCCAACACCACAGACCCAAGGGGGCAAGGATGTCTAATCTCTCAATCTGGAGAGAGCTATCCCTACTGCCTCGAAAGCAGAAGCCATAGGAGACGCCAAGACAACTCCAGTAGGTGCCAGAGCTACCTGGCCTGGGTGTCCAAGAGAATCCCTCTGACCAAGTCCAACGTAGAAGTCCTGGCTGAGCTATCTAGTGCCAAGGTTCCAAGAGAAAGAGACTGTTTCAAGAGTCTCAGAGTTGATCCTCTCCCCCAGATCCAAGGCCAAAGCTTCATCTCCAAGATTCTTCTGGCTCTGACATCATTGGCCCTGGTAAGATCAGAGAGGATGACCACAAAAGACTTGGGACCAAAATCTCTGAAACCAGTGGAAGAATCTGAGTGGGAGCAACCACGGGTATCTGTGAAGGTCCAAAGCTCACAGGTCTGACGACAGCTGAAGCAGGAAGAACTAGCATCTCAATCTGTCCTGAGGAATTTCCTCATCATTCTGTCCACAATGGCCTTGGATAAACTCCTGGTAGACCAGAAGAAGGAAGTCTGGAAGCCTGCAGAAAGTGTGAATGTAATTTGTAGATTATCAGTTCTGGTGAAAACCAGGGTTTCCTTCTAGGAGGAGTTTGTGAGGAGGAGGAGTGCAATGGATCCGAGGAGATAGCCATATCCGAGGTCCTCGGAATTTTAGGAGGCAGAGCCCAAGTCAGAGCCGACAAAGGACAGCAGTCAGGGGGAATATTTACTGGGCTCCTTGGGTTTCCCTGTTTTTTTCACCTTTGTCTACTTGAATTTGTCCACAGCCTTCCTAGTGGATGAGGACGTTCCAGAAACAGACGATGAAGAGGAAGGAAGAAGACCTTTAAGCACAACCTTGTTTTTTCATTCCACTAAATGCTGGTGTCTGAACACCAAACAAATTTCACACACAATAACTAAGTGACCAGCTCCTAACAATAAATGCATTTTGAATGGGCATCAGAGTTTGGAATTTTATGTACACAAGTAACTCACTTCTTAAAGTCTGTTGGCTTGTCAGCCACAGTCAACAAAAAAACACTCTACCACTAAATAATCTCAAAGACAGAGAAAAGCAATATACCAGCAATGGTAATAAAAATCATCTCATAAAAGAGATAGAAGGAAAATTGTGTCAGTAATGGTAAACAAAAATACTAGCAAGTCCTAGTAAGAGAGAGAGAGAAAGAGAGGGGAGGCATGAGGCCCGACCAACACACAGTCTACTCTAAACTAATAATTTTTTTTTTAGTCTAGAGGAGGAAAAAACACTAAAGGCAAGAGTCAAAATGACTTCAGCAAGAGTAGGAAATAAGCAGAGGAAGAATAACGTGACAAGGAAAAAAACGGAGTTATCTTGCAAAGACCTGAGCTAAAGCAACCATGTCTGAACGCTAAGAGTGGCAAATGAGTTCTGAGGTAATGTTGCAGTTTGGAGGGATTAAGGGTAAGGGGAGGAGCCTGTGCTATGGATATTAAGTCTGAAAATTAGCCAAAGTTGCATCCAAAACCCATCAGTTGAGGAACCGAAGGAAAAGAGAACATCAGATATAATGTTATAAGTGGTATATATCCCATAAGGAATTAAGACAAATGCACTTAGGAAGGTAATTACAAAGATGGCTAGATCTCAAGATAGACTAGAACACTCGCCAAAGAGCAGTTTATTGAAAACTACCTCAGTTAAATGCTTTTGCCAAAACAGAATTCATCAGAACTGAGTATATCCACGTAAAATCACAATTATATACAATCACATCAAATCACAGGACAACAACCAATGATATCATTTTCCCACAGCTTCTTCTTATAAATGCATCTTTTGTTGAGCATGCCATTTAATCCAAGAAATTAACTGGCAGCATGACTGGTCATTTTCAACCAGCCACTTACAAAACGTTTTCCACATCACCTCCCTAAGCTGTGCATGCAATTTTCTCCAATACACAAAAATATTTATTAAAATTACAAGAAAAGTACAGTTTTGTACCTACCATAAATGTAGATGTTCGAGGATTCCATTGCTGCAGTCCTGACTATTGGGTATAGTCCGCGTCCCAGTCGGCCCGAATACCAGAGTATAAGGCTGACGTCGGTCAGGGCGCATTAGACTGACGTCAGTACGTCAGGGTACTAATGCGCATGACCGACGTCATATCCTCAGTCTTTTCTTGCCCCAGATGTCAGAAGACCCAAAAGACAAGTCCCAAAACAACCTGCACCAAAAACATGTATAATATATACAACAATATATGTATATAAAAATATAAGCATGTAAACTCACCTACACAACCACCCCTAAACACAGAGGGGAAGGAGGGAGGGTAAATTGGACTGCAGCAATGGAATCCTCGAACATCTACATTTATGGTAGGTACAAAACTGTACTATGTTCTTCGTCTTCCATTGCTGCAGTCCTGACTATTGGGTAGAATCCCAAAGCAGAGGTAAGGGAGGCTGGCAAATTATAAAGTAGTAGGAGCTGACAACATGCCTTGTAAAACAGCTGGCAAAACCAGCCCTAGTCTTAGAGTATATAGGAAGGTGATAATGCCTAGAGAAAGTATGCACTGAACTCCAAGTAGCTGCTTCCAGAATATCCTTAGTTGCCACCCCCCTTAGAAATGCTGTTGAAGTGGCAGTAGCCCTAGTGGAATGAGGCCTAATCCCAGCTGGTATCTCCTTGCCATGATGGGAATAACAAAATGCAATGCAAAAGCCAATCCACCTAGAAATAGTTTGTTTTGACACAGGCTTGCCCTGTGAACTCAAAGCAAAAGAAACAAGTAACTGCTGAGACTGCCTAAAATCCTTAGTCCTGCTCAAATAATAACGCAATTGCCTGTGTACATCTAAAGTGTGCAAAATCTTTTCCCCTTTATTTTGAGGATCTGCAAAAAACGTAGGCAAATGAATAGTTTGGTTTAAAGCCACACTAGAAACCACCTTAGGCATAAAGGAAGGATTAGTACGTAATGATACCCTGTCCTTATGGAAAATCAAAAAAGGCTCTACTGCCATAAGGGCCTGCAACTCAGACACCCTTCTTGCAGAAGTAATAGCCAACAGAAAAGCAGTCTTCCATGACAAATATTTCAATTCAGCAGTAGCTGCAGGCTCAAAAGGTTGTAGAGTAAGTTTTTCCAACACAAAATTGAGATCCCAAGCAGGAGTAGGAGCTCTACGTGGGGGTCTTATATTCTTTGCCCCTCTAAGAAACTGCTTGAACAAAGGATGCGAAAACAAAGGTGGGTCACAATCATAGTGAGCTGAAATTGCTGCAGCATGAATCTTTATGGAAGAGAAGGACAATCCTTTGTCCAATAATTCAGTAAGATATTGAAGAGCCACACTCAAATTAGGCTCTGAAATCTCCAAATTCTGTGCTGTACTCCAAAATAAAAATCTCTTCCATTTTCTCATTACACTCTCCTTGTACTAGGCCTTCTAGCTTCCATAATCACATTTAAAACTTGTTGAGGAAGTTGAGACCTGCTGTGTTTCAACACAGAATATGCCAGGCTGTTAGATGAAAAGAGTGAAGCTTGACATTGAGCAGATGACCGTCCTTCTGAGATAACAGATGAGGAATCAGAGGTAAAGGCCATGGAGGCTTCTTTACCAGACTCCGTAGTAGTGGGTACCAGTGTTGCCGAGGCCAATCTGGAGCTATCAAAATCATCCTTGGCCTGTCTTGTCTGACCTTTAATAGTACCTTTGGAAGAAGCGGTAGAGGTGGAAAGGCATACACATGAAGGTTTTTCCAACTGAAAGACAGAGCATCCACTTTCCAAGCTGTGTGATGAAACCCCTTTGTGCAATACTTTGGCAGCTGGTGGTTTAGTGGAGAAGCGAACAGATCTATGTCTGGAGTTCCCCATGACACTGTCAGTTTCTGAAATACATGAAGATCCAGTTTCCACTCGTGGGGATCCATGATTTGTCTGCTTAACACATCTGCTAAGGAGTTCTGTGCTCCTGGCAGAAACCTTGCCTGAAGAGTTAGTTGCAAGCTTAGCGCAGTCTCCCATAAAATCATTGCTTGCCTGCATAGAGGATAAGAATGTGTTCCCCTTGCTTGTTGATGTACCACATGACAGTTGTGTTGTCTGTTAGAATCAACACCTGCCCTGGAAGAAGTAACTCCTTGAAAGCCATTAATGCAAACTGGACTGCTAACATCTCCTTCATGTTGATATGTAGATGCTGTAGTCTGGCAGGCCACTTGTCTTGTATCCACTTTCCATTTAGATGAGCTCCCCAAGCAATGTCCGAGGCATCTGTCGTTAGAATCTGACTTGCCTCTGGCCGGGTCACAGAGAGTCCCTTGTTTAGGTGACATTCCTGAGCCCACCACAGAAATTCCTTTTGAATGCAAGGTATTATTTGAATGACAGTGTCCAAATCCTGGCAGTGCTGTGTCCATACATTTTGAGATACCATTGTAGCTTCCTCATATGCAGTTTGGCATTGGGAAGCACCAGAATACAAGATGCCATGAACCCTAATGCTTGAAGGACTGTCCTTGCAGTCAGCACGGACTGATGAGATAGTTGATGGAAGTAAAGTGACAGACTCTTTTGTTTGTCCGGGGTTAAAAAGGCCATCTGGGCTGCTGTATTCAGTCTTACACCCAGAAAGCACATGTCTTGAGAGGGTACTAGACTGGACTTTATTTCGTTCACAGAATACCCTAGGCATCTTAGCACTGCTATAACATATTCCAGATGCTGTAGAAGGTCTTCCTTTTCTTGAGCCAGAATCAGGCAGTCGTCCAAGTAAGGATAGATTTGAATTCCTTGAAGCCTGAAGTAAGCTATCACTGGAGCCAGAACCTTTGTGAATACTCTGGGCAGTAGATAAGCCAAAGGGCAATGCAGAGAACTGATAATGAGAATTTCCAGCTCGAAACCGCAGATACTTTCTGCAACTTAGCCTTATAGGCACATGAAGGTAAGCTTCCTTGAGATCTAAAGTTACCATCCAGTGATCTTTGCCCAGCAGAGGTAAAAGCTGTTGTAACGTCAACATCTTGAACTTGGGAATGTCCAAAAACGTGTTGAGGAGAGATAAATCCAAAATTGGTCTCCACGTGTTCCCCTTCTTTGGTACAAGGAACAGGCGAGAATAAAATCCTAGGCCCCTCTCTGACACAGGGACTGGCTGAATGGCCCCTATGTGAAGTAACTGTAAAACTTGCTTGTGAGCCTCTTTTCTTTGTAGAGGAGGAACGTCTGGCATGCCTACCATGCGGCAAAAAAGACTGAGGATATGACGTCGGTCATGCGCATTAGTACCCTGACGTACTGACGTCAGTCTAATGCGCCCTGACCGACGTCAGCCTTATACTCTGGTATTCAGGCCGACTGGGACGCGGACTATACCCAATAGTCAGGACTGCAGCAATGGAAGACGAAGAACATCAGAATAAATAAATAAATGATTACACTCACCAATTATTTTGATCACTAATCTGTTTAATTTACATTTTGATTTTCTAAAGCAAAACACTGGGCAGGATGCACAAAGCACAATAAAATGTCATAGTGCTGTTACAATCAAGTCATTTTTATAATGAATGGCTATATCTAGATGGTTCAATACAACAGACAATCCTACTTGCATAAACCTACACCATATGCAGAAACCACAAATGTACATATCACATGCTATCTGTGAGAGAACTTCTAAAGTAAACGTATCAGTAGGTTTCAAGGAAACTTTTCACATTTTTCAGTTTATGCTCAATAAAACCTGGCTTAGAACCAATTACTTTTAGAAGTTCATTGTTACCAGAAATTATTTTCCAATTCTCAATTTTTATATTCCTAATATTACCGCTATAAACAATGCATGTAAGACTGAACGTTCTACTATGCTTTTCTTGCCCTGCTACTGTCATTTCTGTTTCTAAATGATTTTCCTTTGTGTGTTTATTTGATGTTAAAATTGGATTCCATTTTATTTTCCTCATTTTTTTTATTTAATCGATCTCTTCAGTCAACATATCATATAATTAATTTCCTGTAAAAAGAATCATCATAGTTAATCAGCTAAGCCAATCTAACAGCTTGTCCCTTAACATTTCATTTTACATGTCACTGATGTGCACTATTGGCCTGAACACAGTTGTTCAATATTTGAACTGAATATTTTACCATCCTGCTCATAGTTTAACATCCAGAAAATTAATATTACAACAACTAACATTAAAAGTAAAATCAAAAAGTCTAAACTATTTATTTGATCTTGAAATCTGATAATATCCATTCGTGAAACAGAAAAACAAATGAGTTATCAATAAAACGTCTATAACTTTACTAAGAGTCTAGCTAATATAAGCAAGTCCATTCCCATTCACAATGGATGGGGGAATAAAGATAAGAAAAGATCAAGAAGCAATTAGTAAGTAGGTGCAGAGGCTGTAACATGCACCTTAGCGTGGATAACATTAATTTTAGGTTAACAAGGTGGCTGCACATTAGTTAACAGCTTAATTCTAGCTCTCCCAGTGTGAAAACAGAAACTTAGCAGAGAAGGCCAGTGGACTTGTATTTCTGGGTAAATTTCAGTAACTGGTTAATAAGTGCACTACCTGGATGCCAGAAAATAAGAAACAGAGGATCTGAAAGAAAATCAGCTACAAAAGGTGAGGAAAAACACTGACTGGAAAACTACCAAAGCTGTTCAGCAAAAAGCAGTGCAAGCTCCTATCATGAATTCCAGTATCCTACAAGAAAGTATAAGACAACTGCACACAGATCTGATTAAAATAAGTGAAACACGTATGAAGTACATCAAATCAAACAACAAAAAGAATAGAAACAAATGGAAGCAGCTTTAAACAGATATTCAGATGAGGTGCTAAAACTGCTAAAATCAGAGGTCTAAATGAAGAAAAGGCTGGCTGAATATGACACTGCTCAAGAAGAGATTCTCCAAAAAAATAACAAAATTAGAGGGCACAGCATGTGAAACCCTGATATTTTCTGCTGTACCAGAGAAGTTGGAAGGAACATAACTATTAATTTTATGAAAGCACAAATAAGCAAATGGACTGATATTCCACAGCAAGAGTTATTAACTGAAAGAGCACATAATGTGTATGCTCCAAATCTAGCTATGAGAAAGCAACCTAGACATTTAATAGTAAAGATGCAATCCTACCAGCAGAAGGAGATGACTGACAAACTGTGTCAGAAGACAAAATAATAAAAGTCATGACTCACGGTAAATCAGGCAGAAGAGAACATTTATTTCACTATTCAGGGAATGTTGAGAAGCAGGAGTGTGATTAAAACTGTTGTACTTCAAAATATTGTTCCGTGGAGTGACAAAATCATTAAGTACATGCTAAGGAGGAAACACAAATGTTTCTCCAACAAAAAGTGAGATGTGAAACAAAGATATTCTGCTTCTTGTTCTTACAATTAAAAAAGCCATGGAGAGACTGTGCCAGTGAAACCTTTTCCAATGTTTCAATAAAAATGTTTCAGAGAAGAAAAAAGCACAAGCGCTGACTAGAAGAATCAAGAGTACGTTGGAAATGAAGCAGAGACAGGATTTGGGAGATGGAGATGAACAGAAATAAAATCAGTAACTTGGAAATTGACAAATGTGGGATTACAAAGCATTACTTATATTTGTGAAACACGACAGAACAAGAAAATCTGGAATTATTGGACTTTTTTTTTATCTCTGTTAAACTTGTAGGGGAATCTAAAGCATATGTTATACTACATGTCATTAATGTTCAGAAAAATCCTTAGGAAAGGTGAAGAGGAGGGAGAAAGTTAACTGTAAGCAAAACAAAAAAAGTGTTCTCAGTTATTTTTAAGTATAATGGGGATACTAATGTAAACATGCTCCTGTTTTTTTTTTTTTCTTTCTCACTCCTCTCTTTCTCCATGTTCAGTTATAAGAAATGCAGGCACTGCAGTGTAAAAACAAAAGTCTGGTTAAAAGAACATGACAAAGGGAAAATTAGTGTGTTTTTTTTTCATTCTTGCTTAGCGGACTGACTGGATTAAAAGCCCTTAGCTTGATCTAGTTACAAGTTTTAAGAGAAAGCAAGTAAATGAAAAAGAATATTGAATTAAAACACATTTTTCTAGTAAACAAATGTATGCTTAGTAGCAATTCTGCATCTGGTCCTCAAGTCTCCAAGAGACAAACTTTTTAAGAGAAATGGCTATGAGATAATGTTCGCTGAAAGCATTCAGGTGTGTTCCCAGCTGGCACAGCTATAAAGATAAGACAAAACCAGACATGAAGCACATGCTGCACCATTCATCTTACCATGACAGCCTTTCTTTTAGTTTAACTCAAGTCTAAATGTGTGGCTGTCAGTTTTCAAGATGTACATAGTTTTGTGTGTTATTAAGTCAATAGGTTTTAGGAGGTATTGGGGGTGTTTTTTGAGGGCTTTCAATACAACAAAATGTGTTGCAAGATGTGACATAGGCTCAAATGGATATGACAAGATATAACTGTATAAAAGATCAACCTGCCAAAGACCGTATGCATGTAACACAAAAACTGGAACTCGACAATTAACAAAAAAAAGTGTTGCACATAAAAGTTGGGAATAATTTTTAGTACAACAATGCTTTCTGTAATGTCTTTAAATGTCAATGGTCTCACAGATAAATACAAAAAAGAAAGAGTAGTGAATTTTAATTAAAAATGTAGAGTGCAAATAGCTATGCTATATGAGACGCTTGGAAACAACTGAACATGTGAGTTTGATAAAAAAAAAGTTTTCAGGAAGGTTATTCAGTGGAATACCTGGGACAAAGGAAAATACAAGTACCTACATTAATTGCAAAAGGAGCTCCAATAGTGACAGAAAAAGATAAAAAGCTAATAATGGCAGATTTGTTGTACTAAGGGGCTACTGACAAGAGAGGAGGATTACACTGACATGTATTTATATTCCACCTAAAACTGCTATAACAGAGCTTAACAAAATTCTGGGAAAAATAATCAGCCTTCAGCAAGGAATATTACTTATACATGGGGACTGGAATTTGATTTGCAACAGTTAAAATGTGTCTGGGGGGCCTAGAATGGAAAATAGAATAAATGCATGAAAATATTTGGCACAGAACATGTGAATTCAGTACTAGGAGTTTGGAAAAAATTCACATATCCCCCAAGATACAAAAACTGGGCTAGACTAGACAGAATTTACATTTCACAGGAACAAGTGCATTTAAATGAAGGCCTTGATACGCATCCAATAACTATTTCAGATCATGCTCCAGTAACAAATGAAATAAAAACACAGGGTACTGAAATAAAAATGAGACACTAGTGCTTTCCCACCTATCTGTGTTGAAGAGAGAGGAATTTAAGGAATGGGTAGTGGAAATTATTAAGGACCTATTAGAAAAGATAGAAATTTCTTCTGAAAATATAGCTATGGAGTGGGATAAAATGAAGGTGGAGTTTAAAAACAGGGTGGAAATAAAAAAAGGGAGATATGGTTAAGAAGTAAAGTACAGTTTTGTACCTACCATAAATGTAGATGTTCGAGTACACCCTGCTGCAGTCATCACACTTGGGTTATCCTGCCATCAGGCGGTCCCGCAGTCGGCCGGAATTCCAAAGTCTTGGTCCGGCGTCGGTTGCTGTCACTTCATCAGTGTGCCAGGGGTATATATAATGCATCCAACGCCATTTTCTTCAGTTTTTCTTGCCCCAGATGTCAGGTGCCCCCAAAAAGGTGGTCAGTAATTAGTACCAAATTGAGTTAATTTTGTACAAACACAAAATCCCTCCAGCTATAAGCAAATACATCAGGAAGGTATTGTAGAGATTGAGCCAGTTAGATCAGAGGGGATGGAGGGAGGGTAACCTGGACTGCAGCAGGGTGTACACTCGAACATCTACATTTATGGTAGGTACAAAACTGTACATTTTATCGTGTTACCCTGCTGCAGTCATCACACTTGGGTAGAATCCCAAAGCTAAGGATGGGTGGAGGAGTCATAGAGGGTTAGTGGAAGCTAGAAGGCCCTGCAGAACTGCAGTGGCGAAGCCTGCCCTAGTCTTAGAGTAAAGTTGCAAGTGATAGTATTTGGTAAAGGTGTGTACTGAACTCCAAGTTGCAGCTTCCAAAAATCTCCTTGGTTGGAACCCCCCTGAGGAAGGCTGTAGATGTAGCTGTTGCCCTGGTACAGTGGGGTCTAATGGTAGCAGGGACTGGTTTTCCATGGTGGGTATAGCAGAAATGAATGCAATGTCCTATCCATTTGGAAATGGTTTGTTTTGATATAGCCTTCCTTTGTGAAGCTGTAGCATAGGATACAAAGAGCTGGTCAGATTTTCTGAAAGTCTTAGTTTTATCCAAGTAGTAACGAAGTTGTCTGTGAATGTCCAAGGAATGCAGGAGTCTCCCTCCTTTGTTCTGTGGATTAGGGAAGAAGGTGGGTAAGTGGATGGTTTGATTTAAAGCCACACTGGAAACCACCATAGGCATGAAGGAAGGATTAGTTCGTAGAGAAACTCTGTCTTCATGGAAAATGAGGAAAGGTTCCACTGCCATTAGTGCCTGCAGCTCTGATGCTCTTCTCGCTGAAGTTATTGCTAGCAGCAGGGCAGTTTTCCATGATAGGAACTGTAGTTCTGCAGAGAAAGCTGGCTCAAAGGGGGGTAGCGTAAGTTTTCCCAGAACAAAATTGAGGTCCCATGTAGGTGTAGGTGCTCTCCTGGGAGGCCTAATGTTTTTTGCCCCTCTGAGGAACTGCCTTAGCAGTGGATGCGAAAACAATGGTGGATCCGTGATGTAGTGGGCTGAAATAGCTGAAGCATGGATTTTAATGGAAGAAAAAGAAAGTCCTTTGTGCAACATCTCAGTTAGATACTGTAGAATGTGAGGCATGTGAGGCTGAATTATGTTTTGGTCTTTGGCTTGGTTCCAGGCACAAACCTTTTCCATTTGTCCAAATAAGCCTTCCTGGTGCTTGGCCTCCTAGCTTCCAGAATAACATCCATAACTGCTTGGGAAAGATGAGCTGGCTGGATGCTTAGGTGATTTGCCATGCAGCCAGATTTAAGGTTTTGAGCTGGCTGTGAAGAATCTGATTGTTTTGCTGTGTGAGCCAATGGGTAACTTGTGGTAAAATCCAAGGTGGGCCCTGGGCCATATTCCTCAATAGTGGGTACCAGTGCTGGTGTGGCCAGTCTGGGACTATGAGTATCAGTCGTGGTCTCTCCTTTCTGACTTTCAGAAGTACCTTTGTGAGCAGAGGCAATATAGAAGGCATATACTGTCAGGTTTTTCCAATTGAATGAGAGTGCGTCCACTTTCCAAGCTTGATGGTGAAATGTCCTTGTACAAAATTTTGTTAGTTGATAGTTTTGAGGACTGGCAAACATGTCTATGTCTGGAAGGCCCCATTTTTGAGTTATCATTGCAAATACTTGTGGATCCAGTTTCCACTCGTGGGGATCCATGATGTTTCTGCTGAGGTCGTTTGCCAATGTGTTCTTATTTCCTGGCAGGAATTGAGCTTGTAACTGAACTTGGAAAGCCAGAGCTGTGTTCCACAAGGTCATTGCTTGCCTGCATACATACATTACTGTGGTGTTGTCCATCTTTATTGTAAGTTGTCCTGGATGTAATAGACTCTTGAAGGCTGTCAGAGCATTCTGTACACCTAGCATCTCTTTTTGAGTGATGTGCAGTTTCCTTTGAGCTGCAGTCCATACGCCTTGAATGCACTGTCCTGCCATGTGTGTCCCCCAGGCATCGTCTGATGCATCTGTTGTCATAGTTTGCCTGGCTGGGGGCAAGGTGAAAGGCTGACCCTTGTTGAGCTGACATGCCTGTGACCACCATAGAAACTCCTGTTGTAGGCAGGGAATGAGAGATATCATTGTGTCCAAGCTGTGGCTGTGTTGAGACCATACACCTTTTAGGTACAACTGTAATTTCCTCATATGCAGCTTTGCAAATGGTATTAGTAGTATGCAAGATGCCATGAAGCCCAAGGCCTGCAGAATTTTTCTTGCAGTTAGTTGGGTCTGTGTTGCCATTGTTTTGAAATATTGAGCCAGTTGTAGTTGTTTGTCTGGCGTCAGATAAGCCTTCTGGGCCGTTGTATTCAAGCTGGCACCCAGGAAAGTCATATTTTGTGAGGGTACTAGTTTTGACTTCTTTTCGTTTACTGTGTACCCCAGGCAACTTAGGAGATGTTTTACAAAAGCCAGATGTTGTAAGAGAATATCCTTGCTTTCTGCTTGGATGAGGCAATCGTCCAGGTATGGGTATATTTGAATTCCTCTTTGTCTGCAGTATGCAATTACTGGTGCCAGGCATTTTGTGAAGACTCTGGGCGCAGTAGATAAGCCAAAGGGCAGTGCAGAGAATTGGTAATGGGTTGAACCTGCAATGAAACAGAGGTATCTTCTGCAACTTTGTCTGATAGGGACATGCAGGTATGCCTCCTTGAGGTCCAACGTTACTAGCTATGCTTCCTTGCCCAACATGGGAAGAAGCTGCTGTAGTGTTAGCATCTTGAATTTGGGTACTTGTAAGAAGGTGTCTAGAATTGAAAGGTCCAGAATTGGTCTCCAGGCATTGTCCTTTCTGGGCACTAGAAAAAGTCTTGAGTAAAATCCTTGACCTTGCTCTCGAGTAGGTACCAGTTGAATGGCTCTCATGTCCATGAGAGCTGTAATTTGTTTTTGTGCCTCTGCCCATTGATTTTGTGGCAGGTTTGGCATTCCTCTTTTCATTGGCAAGGTGTGGAAATGGAATCTGTATCCTCGTGAAATTATGTCTAGGACCCATTTGTCCTTTGTGACAATGTGCCAGTTGTCTGAAAAAAGTGAGAGTTTTCCTCCCAAGGGGGCTGCCAAGAGAGTGTTGCTTGGCCAGATGAGGTGCAAGTCATTGAGTTTGCCTTCTGGTAGATTGGGACCTGTCTTCTCCTCCCTTCTGTGTTGCAGGTTTGTACTGGGTTTGTGGTTGTCCTCTGCCTCTTGGTCGTCTGTATTTACCCCTCTGTGGTCTGTCAGTAGCTAGAAAGGACCAATTTTTTGTTGGCCAATTTCTGCTGAAGCGAGGGGGCTGTACCTGTAGGAAATCTTTGACTGTCTGCATAGATATTGCCTTATCCTCCATTTTCTTTAAGACTTCTTCTGCTTTAACTCCAAAAAGAACATCCTGCTGTAAAGGAGCATCTAGAAGCTTTGCTTTAACATGATCAGGCAGAGTTTGTTCCTTTAACCAAGCATGCCTACGTATAACAGACCCAGTGACAACTGCTCTGCAGGAAGCCTCCAAAGAATTAAACCCACATTGTAAAGTATGTTTGCCCACCTGTTCAGTTGCATGCAGCAGATCCTGCATTTCTTTCAATTCAGACTGTTGAGGGAGAGTGATCATTCTTTGTTTTAACTGAGAGATAAGAAATTGCTGATACTTTAGCATGTAAAATTGGCAATTTAGTGCCCTCATAGCTAGAGTGACTGAGGTGTAAACCTTTTTCCCCCACCTGTCTAGTGCTCTGGAGTCCCTTTCAGAGGGTACAGGATTTTTAGCCATAGAAGCCTTAGCCCCTTTGGGACCCTGGGAGATAGTCTCTGGATCAGCAACAGGGCTTTTATAAAGAAATTTGTGGGAATCAGGCACTCTATAGTATCTGTCAGGTTTGGCCAGAGCAGGGGGTAGAGAGTCTGGGTTCAAACTGGATTCTAAGTAAACATCATCCACAATGTCTAAAACTG
This sequence comes from Protopterus annectens, assembly GCF_019279795.1. Taxonomy (NCBI): domain Eukaryota; kingdom Metazoa; phylum Chordata; order Ceratodontiformes; family Protopteridae; genus Protopterus; species Protopterus annectens. The sequence continues at coordinate 761,823,765 of NC_056734.1, read as the reverse complement.
GTGGGATGGCAAGTGGTCTGTGCTGGGGGAGTAAAAGAAACTCTCTGAGCCTTTTCTTAGAGTCAGAGTAGACCTGACCTTCCCAGTGAAAATGTTCCCTCATAGTGTGTAAAGTTTCCCCAAAGGAGTAGTCCTCAGGGGGAGAAGCTGAGGGAATGGAATCCTCAGCATCAGAATCTTCATAAGGGGAGAAGGAGTAATTTTGGTCCTCAGAGGAGTCTGAAGAAATGGACACTTGTTCAGACAATGCATAATCTTCCTCTTGTCTAGGCCTTTTGTCAGGAGGGGGCTGGGAACCCCTGATTAAAGAGATCAAATCTTCAGCATCTGTTTCTTAGGCATGGGGCCTTGAACAGGGAACTGAAGTGCAGTCCTTTTAGGTTTAATAGGAGTCTTCATCTTAGGATACATTTTAATGGTGAGCGTCGTCGGTCTGAAGACGCCTTCAGAAACCGAAGGTGTTTCTGCAGCACCGACATCTTTTTCAGCTGTGTCGTCGGTTGGGGCTGAACAAGATGGCTGCGTCGGCCTGGTACATTCCGCCAAAAGTTCCGAAGCGGTCTCGGGTTCCAGATCTGCGGTAGTCAAGGGCTGCGTCGGAGCCTCACTGAAGGCCGGAGAACCGGAGACCGGACCAGCCGAGGCCTCGGAATCTGGCTTAGGCCTGGGCTGCCTGTCCTTATCCTTGCGTTTTTTGTGCACACTGGTAGTCGGTTGCTCCGACGGCATAGTGTAGTTAAATTTTCTACCGAAGTAGTGTCGTGTGAAATCAAAGCGTCTTTTTATAGTACGCTTATTAAACCTAGCACAAAAACGACAACTAGTGACTTCGTGGTCTGGGCCTAGGCAAGGTATGCAATAAGAATGAAAATCCTTATGAGTATTTGCTTCCCACAAGAAATACAATTGTTAACTTTTTCTGACATCGGTCTGAGGCAAGAAAAGTTTCCCCAACGGGGTACTTAGCTTTATAGAAGACTTCGGTCTGAAATTCGAGTTCGAAAATCACAGGAGTCGGCCGACTGGCACTTGCGAACTGCTTCTGCTTCGGGCACCGCGTTGCAAGAAAGACTGAAGAAAATGGCGTTGGATGCATTATATATACCCCTGGCGCACTGATGTCAGGGAAGAAGTGACAGCAACCGACGCCAGACCAAGACTTTGGAATTCTGGCCGACTGCGGGACCGCCTGATGGCAGGATAACCCAAGTGTAATGAACATCCAGAATTACTTAGAGGGACTGACAAATGTTAAATAACTGCAAAATAGAGGGAATCTCAAAGACCTAGAACAGGAGCAACTTCAGAATGTTAAACAGAAAATAAGGGATTGTCTCAATAATATGCATCAGTTTAGAAGGATTGCTGTTAAGCAACTGTTTTTTGAAAACTCTAGAATACAAAGACCACTCAAGCAGTAGAAAGGGCTGTTGCCAGGCTTAACAAGAAGATAACAACAGATCCTGTGGAAGTATTAGAAATATTTTGGAAATTCTATTAAAGTCTGTATAAAGCAGAGAAATGTGGAAATCAGGAAAAGGTAGAAATGGAAATGTTTAAGAATTAAATATGCCAAGGTTAGAGGTAGACACGACTCAATTACTAACAGTTAGGATAGCTGGAAATGAGAGAACGATGGCGATGAATAACCAATCTACAGGAAAGTCCCCATGAACAGATGGAGGGGAAACAATGATAAAGTTCTAGAACATTTTGTTTAACAGTATTTTAAGAGGAGGAGAAATACCAACATCCTGGTAGAAAGCAGTGGTAACTGTAATACCAAAAGAGGGTAAAGATCCATCAGATCCAGCTTCATACAGGCCCATTTCAATACTAAACCATGATTATAAAGTGTTTATGTCTATAATGGCTAAAAGAATGGCCTGATTATCAAAGTCTTGGGTCCTGCATCGGTTGCTTTCTCATCTTCCATGACGTCAGGTAGTCAGGGGTATAAAGCATGCAGCTGACGCCATTACATCGTTTTTTCTTGCTCCAGATGTCAGGTGCCCCCATAATGGGAAGCAATTATATACAAGGTTACACCTCCAACAAAAAAGCTAATACACCAAAAAGCTTTAAGCATAGTAAACAAGAATAGAGGTACATTCAATAGAAGTCAGGGGGCTGGAGGGAGGGTAACCAGGACTGCAACGGTGAATACACTCGAACATCTACATTTATGGTAAGTGTACACAACTGTACTATGTTCTTCGTGTTTCACTGTTAAAGTCATCACATTTGTGTAGATTCCCAAAGCTAAGGATGGGAGGAGGTTATTAGATAGCATTAGGACCAGCTATAAGTCCCTTCAAGACTGCAGTGGCAAAGCCAGCTCTGGATTTAGAAAAAAAATGGCAAGTGGTAATGTTTGGTGAAGGTATGCACAGAACTCCAGGTAGCAGCTTCTAGGATGTCCCTGGTAGGGACTCTTCTGAGAAAGGCTGTAGAGGTAGATGCAGCCCTGGTTGAATGTGGTCTTATCCCCTGTGGGGTAGGTTTTCCATGGTGCTTATAGCAGAAATGAATGCAATGGCCTATCCACTTAGAAATGGTTTGCTTTGAGATGGCTTTCCCCTCTGTCCCTGCAGCAAAAGCAACCAGCAGCTGTTCAGATTTCCTGAGAGGTTTAGTCCTGTCCAAGTAAAATCTAACGTGTCTGGGAACGTCCAAGGTTCATAGGTTGGTACTAGGCTATCGGCCCTAGGGCCTATACAAGCCTAGCTATAACAATTGCCTGGATATTTCTTCCCATAGTATTTACTTCCCTGGACCCCTTGTCTATCAGAGCGACTGACATGATCCCCGGGGTGAATTTCCTATCTCCCATCCAATCATCAAGGTTCCTTTTGAAGAGGGCCAAGGAGGCGCTCAGTTTGACATGTTTGGGCAGTCTATTCCAGAGTATGGGGTGTCCCTGGGTCAGGAACCTATCCCTCCAGCATGTTTTGTTCATTGTGATGACAAGGTTTAGATCCCTGGAGCGTGTGGCTCTGAGGGATTTTAAGTGGAGCATGTCCAACAGCTCAGGGTTTGACACGGCCTTGTATGTTAAGCAGAGATCGCCTCTGAGTAGACGATATGCACAGAGTACAGCTTGAGTTTTTTTTAAGCCTGTGATTCTTTTAGTGAGGTATTTCTGCGGCCTTTCCAGCTGTTGCAGATGTCTTGTGAGGTACATACCAAACAGAGAGTTATACTCTATAATGGGTCTAATGAGGGATGAGTACAGTGTGACAATGACCTCCTTTTTTCTGGATAAAAAGCCCTTAGTGAAGAGGTGTGCCACATAGAAGGATTTCCTGACTGTTGTGGTGATGTGGTTATTGAAGGTGAGACCACTGTCCACCTGTGTCCCTAAGTCTCTCAACACACTTTCAATGTTTAGTGTACTGCCACCTATGTGGTAATTCATGGGTACATGTTTTTTCCAAAGGGGCTAACTTATACATTTCTTGGCATTAAGCTTGAGCCCATGGCTCTGGCACTAGGCATCTGTTTCTGTAAGGCCCTTTTGTAGAATATCCACATCATTTGGGGATTCAATAATAGCTCCCAGTTTGCAGTCATCTGCAAACTTTGTTAGCCAGAGTCCCTTAACGTTGGCCTGTACTTCAGAGAAGTAGATGCCAAACAAAAGTGGTCCCAGGACTGAATCCTGAGGTACTCCACTTGTCTGGAGATGGAATTGGAGTCAGCTACTTTTACAGTCTGGGTTCTGTCGGTAAGCCAGATGGCAACCCATCGAGTGACGTAGGGATGTATGCCCAGTTTAGTAAGTTTATCTATGATTCCAGAGTGGGGGATGGTGTCGAAGGCCTTGGCGAGGTCCAGACAGGCTGGACCTCATTCACAGCTCTGGAGACTGATTCAAAGAAGTCAATCAGGTTCAGGAGACAAGATCAGCCCTTCACGAACCCAAACTGGGTGGGGTCCAGTGTTTGAAGGTTGCCAATGTCTTTGTTTATAAGTTCCATGATAATGCGTTCCATGCCCTTGCAGATCAGGCTCATCAGACTGATGGGACGATAGTTCCCAGGATCCAAGTTGGATCCCCCCCTTGTGGAGTAGGATAACTGTAGCTGTGCACCACTCAGTGGCCACGAAGCCTGAGGTGAGGCTATGATTAAACATGACACTTAGGTGAGGTGCCAGTTTATTTTGTAGTTCATGTAGTACACAACCTGGGATGTCATCTGGTCCCATGGATGCTGTATTCTTAGCTTTGGAGAGTGCAGTTTCTACCTGTGTGGCTGTGATTACCGGAATTTGGCAATGATTTGGTATTGAGATGGGCCCTATAGGGGGTGAGAGGGGGGTGAACCTGGCACTAAATCGATCTGCCAGGATATTGGCAATATCCTTGGGATCGGTATATTTAATGCCATTCTGTTGTAGCTCAGAGGAGATCTGAGCATTGCCATTTAGATTCTTGAAATAACTATAGAATGCCTTGTGGCTGTCTTTGGAATCTTTGGCAATTTTATTTTTGTAACTAGCTTTTGAAGATTTTATGAGGGATCTCAGCTTCTTACTGAGGCTGGTGAGGGAGTTTTTTTTGCATCCAGGGATTTTCCTCTTTTCCGCAACAGTTTCTTCCTTCTGTTGTATAGTTTGTTTACAGCAGGGGACCACCAGATTGGCTTCCTTTTTTTGGAGGAGAGCATCTTGGTTCTATTTGGGATGGCACGATTCATGCACAAGTGGATGTGCTCATACAGTGCCTTAGTGTAGGATTCAGCAGTCAAACCTTCAGATTCCGTCTGCATGGGTGTCATGAAGTTTGTCACATCTGACTTCAGTAGCATGAAGTTGGCTTTGGAGAAGTTTTTTATGGAGGTTTCCTTACTGGGGGGTGGGGGTGGGATGTGGATGTCAAGGGTGATTTGCTTATGGTCAGACCTGACCAATGAGGGGGTGACCACTGGTGTGGAGCATCTATCTCCCATATTGGTAATGACCAGGTCTAGGATACTGGAGCCCCTGGTGGGACAATGGATTAGTTGATCCAGGGCGCTGGAATTTATGAATTCCAGGAACTGTTAGGAAAAGGTGTTGGTACCAAAGTAGTTTTCTCAGTTAATGGCAGGGTAGTTGAAATCACCCAGTATTAGGGTGTTTGGTTGTATCTTAATATTTTCCAGTATGTTTATAAAGGTGTAGTGAGAATCTTGGGGCATGGTGGGGGATCTGTAGCAAGCTACAATTTGGATTGCAGTCTTACCTAGTGTTATAGTTGCACCTGAAGAATTTCAGATGCATTGTGTTGGGCGACTAGCCTGGAGGTGTGAATATCCTTGGTGAATATGGACACTCCTCCACCTTTAGTGTTTCAGTCTTGGTTTTGTGGCTGAAAAGTGTGGTAAGAGTTGTAGCCTGGTATTGCAGAGCTGCTCTCTGGAGCCTTGAACCAGGTCTCAGTTACTGCACAGATATCAATGTTCTCCATTTTTAGGAGTGCCTCGAGAGAGTGCATTTTGAGGTTTAGACTTCTAGCATTGATTAGCATTACCTTCAGATTTTGCATGCTTGTATCTGTTACAGTGGTGGTTTTGTCCTTTGAACCTTGCCGAAAAAAGGCACTATAGGGGTGGCAAGAGCTTTAGCCAGTAGCCTGAATCCCAGGGGTGACAGGTGCAGACCATCTCTGGCAAAGCATGGTGGTTTGTCGATCATATCTTCCCAGGCAGACAGATACTGGATCCCCTTTGAATGACACCAAAAGCTTAGCCAACTGTTGAAGTCAATCATTTTGTCCTTACACTGTGGTATCATTCTGGGCGAAGGCAGGATGCTACTCAGGGCTAGGGTCATACCTGCCTGGGCCACATGATCCGAGATCTCTTCCATGTCTCTTTTCATGTAGTCCAGGGAGGTACGTCTCAAGTCATTCACTCCAACATGGACAATGACAGAATTGTATTTGTACCTGTTGTGGAGTGACTGGAGTGCATGTGTTATGTGGTGGATCCTGGCACCTGACAGGCAGCTGACTAATTTTCTCCTTGTTCAGCCTGGTGAGTGGGACATCAGTGTGCCCGACTAAAGAGTCATGTATGACTAAAGTGTTGGGTACATTGTCTTGCTTTAGGGGCTGATGTTGGATGGCACACTGGTGTTGTGAGCTATGTGTCACTTTGGTTGTGACTGGTGTTTGTTTGTGTTTCAGCTTCGGAGGTCCTTGTTGCTTGGGCAGGTTAACGTTAAAAGCCTCTGCATATGTGGGTTTAGTGTTGCTATGTGTGGGTGTTGATGGTGTGGGATTTGAAGGGCTATGAGTTGCTTGAGGTGTAGTGCAGGTGTTAACGTTCTCCTCTTGACTGTAGCTCTTGGCCGGAGAGAGCTTTGCTTCCAGTTTGGCTATGTAAGTGCATCTCCTCTTGCAGGTTGCAGTGTTGGGTGGTAGGAGGACAGGGTTGTCTGTGTACATGAGGCGGTTGCTGCACTGCCCCAGTATGCCCAGATTCACCAGGTGGACAGGAGAAATCACCGGAAGCTGACCCTTGGACATGCCTGTTTAGGTGCGTTTTTGTAAAGTACAAGAGCTGTTTTCCCTTTCCTTTGCAAGGTACTTTGCAATTATAGGCTGTTTAGTGCCTACAATTAAGTTCTCCTTATTGACAAGGAGAGCTGAGTGCTTGTATTAGTTTCAGGCTTCCTAGTGCTTTCCAGCAGGTTCTAGAGCAAGTGCTAGTCACAGGGGTTCAGATTTTAGTGCTACTACTGAGAATCCAGCTAGTTCTCCTGGGTGGTCTTAAATTTTTGGCCCCTCTGAGGAATTGTTTCAGCAGTGGATGAGAAAAGAGGGGTGGGTTCTGTATTTTAATGAGCTGAAATGGCTGAGGCATGAATTTTGATGGAGGAAAGCATCTCAGTTACGTATTGAAGAATCTGAGGTAAACTGGATGCTGCTGTGCTCACCCCCAGAGTCTGGCTCCAGGAACAGAATCTCTTCCATTTTTCAGCATAGGAATTTCTAGTAATAGGCCTCCTTGCCTCCAGAATGACATCCATCACTTGCTTACTGAGGGATGGTAACAGAGAGATCAAGTAATTAGCCAGACTGCCATGTTCAGGGTTTGAAGCTGTGGGTGCAGAATATGGCCCTCCTGCTGGGACAGTAGGGCAGCGGTCTGAGGCAAGTGCCATGGTGCCAGCAGTGACACACTGCGCAAGAGGGGGTACCAGTGTTGGCATGGCCAGTCTGGCGCAATTGGTATTGTCCTTGGTTTGTCCTGTTTGATCTTTAGTAGTACCTCGGAGAGGACAAACAGAGGGGGAAAGGCATAAACTGAAAGGTTTTCCAGGTGAAGGACAGGGCATCCACTTTCCAAGCTTGTTTGTGGGGAGTCCTTGTGCAGAATTTGTCCAATTGGTAGTTCTGGGGGGAAGCAAAGAAGTCTATCTCTGGGATCCCCCATTTGTTTCTCAACATGTTGAATATCTTTGGTTCCAGTTTCCACTCGTGTAGGTCCATGAGATTTCTGCTTAGGTCGTCTGCCAGAGTATTTAGCTTTCCTGGCAGGAATTGAGCCTGTAGGTTCACTTGGTAGCTCAAGGCTGTGTTCCACACAGCCATGGCTAGTCTGCAGAGAGGATATTTGTGGGTTCCCCCCTGCTTGTTTATGTACCACATAACAGTGGTGTTGTCCGTCTTTACCAATAATTGTCCTGGAAGAATGTGGTCTTTGAAGGTTGCCAGAGCATTCTGTACAGCTAAAATTTATTTTTGATTGATATGCAGATGCATTTGACTTGGGTTCCATTTGCCCTGAATGCACTGCCTTGCCAAGTGAGCCCCCCCATGCATAGTCTGATGGATCTGTTGTTAGGGTTTGGGCAGCAGGGGGTAGAGTGAATGGCAGTCCCTTGTATTGGTGGCAGATCTCTACCCACCAGAGGATCTCTATCTGTAGGCAAGTACGATAGGAATCATTGATTCTAGATCCTGAGAATGTTGGCACCATAGGCTTTTTAGATACCATCGTAGTTTCCTCATATGCAGTCTTGTATATGGAATTAGTAGAATGCAAGAGGCCATGAACCCCAGGGCTTGCAGCATTTTCCTTGCAGATAGCTGGGTCTTTGTGTGGCCAGTAGTTTGAAGTAGGCTGTCAAATGAACTTGTTTCTCTGGCGTGAGGTAGGCCACCTGGGAAGTTGTATTCAAGCTTGCTCCCAGGAATAAAATTTGTTGGCAAGGTTGTTGTTTGTCTTTTCAGCTTTTCCCGGTTAGGGGTCGCCACAGCGGAACTCTGGTCCGCTAATTATTGGCAGTAGATTTTTATGGTGCAGAGTTGCTAGCCCGACGCCCAACCTTCAGCGAAGGCACACCCATTCACGCATGTCTTTTAGACGCCACTTGACCGCGGGAAGGACATGCAGACTCCACACAGAAGGCACTCTAGCCGAGAATTGAACAGGAGAACCTCTTGCTGTGAGGCAACAATGCTACCACTGTACCACCGCGGCTATATGATTTCTTTTCATTTATGGTGTACCCCAGAGAAGTTAGCAATTTCTTTACAAATGCCACATGATTTAATAGTATGTCCTGGCTTTCTGCCTGAATTAGACAGTCGTCCAGGTATGGGTATATTTGAATATTTCGTTGCCTGCAAAATGCAATGACTGGAGATAGACACTTTGTGAATACCCTGGGCACAGTAAATAAGCCAAAGGGCACTGCAGAGAACTGGTAGTGCATGTTGCCTTCTCTGAAGCGTAGGTATCTTCTGCAAGATTCCCTTATTGGGACGTGCAGGTAGGCTTCTTTTAAATCCAGTGCTGCCAACCAGGCATCTTTGCCTAGCATGGGAAGCAGCCGATGAAGAGTTAGCATTTTGAATTTTGGGATTACCAAAAATGTGGTTAGGATAGACAGGTCCAGGATAGGATGCCAGGCGTTGTCTTTTCTGGGTGATAGGAAAAGCCTTGAGTAGAAACCGTGCCCCCATTCTTCTTCTGGGACAGGTTGAATAGCCCTGATGCTTAAAAGAGAGAGAACTTGCTTTTGAGCCTCTGCCCACTGATTTGGGGGTAGGTCTGGCCAACCGTTTGGGGTTGGGTAAGGAGTGGAAGTGGAAGGTGAATCCTTGGGAAACTATATTTAAATCACATTTGTCCTGGGTAATGAGTTCCCAGTTTTTTGCCTGCAGAGCAATCTTTCCTCCTAAAGGAACAGTCAGTTGGGCAGGGCTTGGAAGATTTAAAGTCAAGTCATTGAGACAGTTTACCATAGGGGGGAGTCTTACTACTCCCTGCTTTGGAAGTGGGAGCCCCCAACTGCTTAGGCCTGTGAGTACCTTGGGACTGAAGCCTGGGTGTTCTGCTGGTTCTGGGCTTGAACTGAGAAGGCCTGGAAAAGGCAGGAAAGGACCAATTCTTAGAGGGCCAATGCCTACTAAATCTAGGAGGCTGTACTTGCAGTAAATCTTTAACAGTTTGCATAGGTTTAGCTTTTTCCTCCATCTTTTTAAGTACTACTTTCTGCTTGGTTGCCAAACAAGTGGTCTTGGTTTAAGGGAGTATCCAGTAATTTAGCTTTAACATGATCTGGCAAAGATTGCTCCTTAAGCCAAGCATGCCTTCTAAGTACAGACCCGGTGACAGCAGCCCTGCAAGATGCCTCTAATGAATCAAAACCACATTGCAAAATATGTTTTCCAACATGTTCAGCAGAATGCATTAAATCCTGTAATTCTTTATTTTCAGCACAGTCAGGAATCAACATCCTTTTCTGTTTAAGCAATTCAATAATATGCTGCTGATACGTTAACATATGAAACTGGCAGTTTAAGACCCTACTGGCCAAAGTTGCAGAAGTGTACACATTCTTACCCCATCTATCCAGTGCCCTGGAATCTCTATCAGAGGGGTAGGGTTTTTGACAGTAGTAACCTTAATGCTCTTGGGTCCCTGTGAAATGGTCTCAGGATCCACAGTAGGATTTTTAAAGAGGAACTTGTGAGAGTCAGGTACCCTGTAATACCCATCAGGTTTTCTGGGAGCAGGAGGTAGTGTGTCAGGGGCCAGGCTAGATTCTGAGAAGGCACCATCTACAATGTCCAGTACAGGAGGGATATCTAAAGGCCTGTGTTGAGGCAGGAGTAAGAATTCCCTAAGCCTCTTTTTGTAGTCAGAGTAATCCTGGCTTTCCCAACGGAAATGCTCCCTAAGAGTATGCAAGGTTTTACCAAAAGAGAAATCCTCTGGAGGGGAAGCAGAGGGAATGGAGTCCTCTGCATCAGAATCCTCATAGGGCAAACCCTGGTTATCACAGAAAACAGAAATTTCAGAATCCTGATCAGAAGAATCAGAAGGAAAATCAGTCATAGGTCTCTTAGAGGGGGAAGGGTGGCTTCCCCTGATTAGAATAATAAGGTCTTCAGCCATTCTTATCATTTGTTTTTTAGGCATAGGGGCTAGACCATGTGGTCTGGGCATCGGTTTTCTAAGCATGGATCGAGTTTTAGGCCTTAAAGAAGAAGATGGCATCAGTTTAATATGCAAGTCAGTACGCCTGAATACACCCTCAGAAGCCGGTGCCTGCACAGCGGCTCCGGACCCATCCAAGGTAGAGACATCCGCAGGTTCCATATTTGAAGAAGCATCTTGCGGTATACTGGACTCCAAATGGGTCTCAGTAGAGGCCTGCGAATCTGAAGTAGCGGTTATCAGGGGCTGTGATAGAGCCTCACTGAGTACCGGTGAACTGGCGACTAGCTTAGGAGAAGTGTTGTTGGCATCTTTGGACCTATGCGGTCTGTGTCTGTCTTTATCTTTGCGTTTATTCGGAAAGTTGGTAGTCGGGTGGCTTACCGAAGCCATTTCTGGATAATTGAACCGAGTACCAAAATACTTGGAAGCATAAATGAACCGACGACGAATAGTATGAGGTTTGAATAAGGCACAAAACCGACAGCGAGGTAAATCGTGGTCTGGGCCCAAGCAAGGAATGCAGTACAAATGATTGAATTTTGAAAAGAATTTCCTTTTCTCTTCACCAGACCTGATGGGCTTTGTACAATTCTACACGAGATATCTTGACGACATCTTCATCTTGTTTCGAGGTAGTAGCATTGAAGCTAGTCAATTTGTCCACTCATTAAATAGTACAACGGAATTTTTGAAATTCACGTTTAAGTTCTCGGTATCCGACATAGACTACTTGGATGTGAAACTATGGAAGGATGCCAGTATGAACACTTATACATCAAGTGTATATAGAAAACCGACATACTGCAATTCTTTCCTGCATTTTTCGAGCCATCATCCCCTTAAACAAAAGAGATCTATTGTGAAGGGTCAGTTGGTCAGAGCAGGGAGAATGTGCAGTAATTTAGTTGATTTTCAGAGTGAGTGTGACTTGCTGTGCAATATGTTCCTTAATAGGGGTTACCCGAAATACCTGGTTGATGAATTAACTTCTGAGGTTGTAGCAAAGAGGATGAGTGGTTTTTACAAACCCATTCTCTCCCAAGGCCAATTAAGATCGGACTCTTTTAATCTTGGGGTGCCAGTACTACCTGTTAGCAATATTGATTTACCACGGGACAACACTAGTAATGGTAATGGATGTGATTTTTCAGTAAGTTACGTCACCACTTATAGCCTTAATTCTAGGGCTATAATCTCAACAATACGGAAGAACTGGCAATTTATCTTGAGTAGCCCAGGATTAACAGAGAAATTGGGACTTGTTCCCAATTTTGTTTTCAAAAGGAACAATAATCTTAAAGAACTTTTACAAAGGGACTTTTCCAGTAAAGGTTTTAATAAACGAACTGGTATGTACCCATGTGGTTTTTGTAATTGGTGCCATAAAGTGAGGACGGGTCAGACCTACATAATAAGGGATAAGAAGTACACCATTCAATTTCCACTAAACTGTGAGAGTAGATCTATTGTATATGTGGCTTTTTGTGAGTGTTGCCCTTCCTTTTACATGGGGGAGACTGACCGTAGACTACCTGATCGTGTCTACGAGCATATGTATGCTATTAAGAAGAGCAATGAAGCTAATGCTCTAGCAAAACACATAGACAATTTCCCAGGCCATTGTTTCTCATTTATGGCTGTTGACCAAGTAAAAACCAATACTCGTGGGGGACCTATACCTTTACTTTTGGAAACACGTGAGTTGGAGTGGCAATTGAGAACGGATGCTTTTTGCTACCCGGGTCTCAATGAAAACTGCAATATTTCTGCAGTATTGAAAATGAGGAGTTACTTGAGGTAGGGCACTTTGTTTAACATATTATGGTGCATTTAGTTGTTATGCAATGTTAGTCAGGGACAATTTTATGTATTATGTCGACTGATTTAGGTTATTTAATGAGTGCCTATGAGCATTTGTTTCTTAGTAAGCCAATGCTCATTTAGCATAGGACCATATATTTTTAATATTTTTATATATAATATTTTTGTCGAGGGTCCATGATTTGACTAAATAGTTTCATTAACTGCGACAAGGTACAACAAAATAAAAGATTGTTTAGAAAGTAGAGCTATGGAACTGGTTTGTTGTTTCATTGTTGAAATAGTTAAAACTGCTAACATATATATGATTATATATTTTTATTTTTTGGTTTTTGAACTTGTTTTGTGGTAACATGACAGCACTTGTTTTATACAAACTTGGTATTAAGACTCATATATTATATTAATTTAATGTGAATGTGAACACAATGAGTTTCTAATTTATGTGATGTCACTTCCTTTTGGAATTTTATATAAAAAGAGTGTGCAAAAGTCATTATTGTTAATGATTTTCTCTGAGGAAGCCACGCTATTTAGTGGCGACAATAAATTCGCGTTCAGATAACGACTACTTGTTTGTTTGCCGGTGCAAGGAGTCCATGGACTGTTTGGTTTTTTAATGCAGTACAAATGAAAATCTTGATGCGGTATTTGCTTTCCACAAGAAATACAATTATTAACTTTTACTGACATTGGTTTAGAGTAAGAAAAAGGATCACCAACGGGGCACTTAGCTTAGTTGAAGACTTTGGATATGAAACTCGAAAACGAAAAATTCAGGAGTCTGCCGACCAGCACTTGCGAACTGCTTCTACTTCGGGCACCACATGGCAAGAAAGACTGATGTAATGGCATCAGCTGCATGCTTTATACCCCTAAGTACCTGACATCATGGAAGATGAGACAGCAACCGACGCAGGACCCAAGACTTTGATAATCAGGCCGACTGAGGGCTACTGCAAGCAGATAACCCAAATGTGATGACTGCAACAGTGAGACATGAAGAACATCACTGATGATCCAGAAGGAAGCAGAAAGTAAGAAACCACCACCGATGTTCATGGGTCTTGATACAGAGAAAGCATTTGACAGAGTAAGCTGGAAGTTTAAGAGCAGGGCAATGGAAGCATTTGCATTCCCTGATAAAATTATAAGGCTGATTAGGAGGATATATGAGGGATTTTAGGTGAAAACTGAAGTGGGTGGGTTCCGCTCTGACAATTTTTGCTTGAGCAGAGGAACCAGGCAGTGGTGTCCTTTCCCCTTTGTTATTTGCATTATATTTAGAACCACTGGCAAAGAAAATAAGGGACTCAGGAATTCAAGCATATAACTGGTATGGTAGTCAAGGAAAAACTGGCTCTATTTGCAGATGATATTGTTTTATACCTGATAAAGCCAAAAAAAAAGGTGATTACAGTGTTGTGGAACATTTTGAGACTATTTCAAATCTTTTTGGGATACAAAATTAATGAAGCAAAAACAAAGGCAATAGTGGTAAATTATGTACACAATTAAATAGAATATATAGAAACACTGCAGTTAACTAGAACAGAATAAACTAAATCAATAAGAAACAAACAATACCGGAATAGACACACTTAATATTTATTGCATAACACACACAGCTTTCGGGTTCTACCCTTCAGTCAAAGCACTGATGAAGGGTAGAACCTGAAAGCTTTCCGTGTTATGCAATAAATATTGAGTATGTCTATTCTGGGATTGTTTGTTTCAAATTATGTACACACGCATGAAATGATTCAGCAAAATCCATATTTATGGGGACATAAAATGAAGTATTTAGGTGTAGAGATTAAAAATGATTCTGGTGTGGCAGCCAAGGATATGTGGAAAGAGACTAAACAAAAGACAGTACAAAAACTGAGAAACTGGAAGCTCTGTTGTATGGATATGGACAGTAAGATAAAAGCAGTTAAAATGTTTTAGTCCCTTTAATTGTTTACACAGGTCAGACATTTTTATCAGCAAGAGAAGTTCTGTATAGCAATTAATAAAGAGCTGAAGGATTTTACCTGGGGGGAAGACAGCAAGAGTCAAGTGGGATAAGCTGATTCTTCCAATAAAACATAGCGGATTGGGATTACTCGATTTGAAGGGGTATTGCAGAGCTATACAGTTAAGGCTTTTGTAATAGCACTAGCAGAAACCTATAATTCATAGTGAAAAGGGATGATGATGAAACAGGGCAGAAGCTCAAGAAATCAGGAGAGACTGGGATTTTGGATGCAGACCTTTAAGAAGAATAACAATAATCAAACAGCATATTACATTCATAAAGTATCAGAAAGTATTCTAAGAACCAAGCCAACACAGGAATGGAGAAAGCAGATTCTGCTGATAAGGATGAATGCAATTAGGGATACAGAGAGTAGGCAAGAGGGGGCTGGAATTTATTGGAGAAAACTGGCAAAGGAAGTATTGGGAGCTTATAACTTTAGAGGGCAACAGGATGGGAAGATGCCAACAATTTATTTTGACTGCATGTTAGAGATTGCCTTCCCTATCAAGGATTGATATCAGAGTATAGGCAGAGAAAAAGAAATAAGGGAGTCCTAAACAAAAGACCAGCACTGGTACAGTTTTCAGTAGAATCTAGAAGAGAAGCTGCTGTTAAAAAGGAATTATTAGTACAGCATATAAAATAATTCATGAAAAATATAAGAATCAATCAGAGGAGGTTAAAAAGGATTGGGAAGAGATACTGGATAAGCGATTCACAAAGAAACAATGGGGGGATATATGTTTGTCATACCAATATGCAACAAAATCTTGAAGATTTAGGATTTTTGCTTGGAAATGTTTACAAAGATATTTTTATACCCCAAGTAGGCTCCAGAGAATTTTTCCTCAGTTAGACAGCAAATGCTGGAGGTGTGATGGGGAAAGAAAGAGATAAGTGGGAACATATTTTCTGGGAGTGTAATAAGTTGACAGACTTTAAAGATTCCCTGCAGACTCCTCTGAGATATGGGCGAGTAAATTGGTGTAACTAGGGAAATGATTTTTCTGAGCTATGCTACAGAATTGGAGTTGTCTAGACATAGTAGGGTCTATATTAGAACACCAAACTTTTAAAATTTCGAGTGTTCTAATATCGAACCCTATTAATCAAAAATTTAAACATCGAACATACAGAACAGCAAATGTTTTCCTAGAGAAAAAATTTGCGGTTCCAAAACACATATGCACAACACAAGCACACCAAACAAACAGCAATCCACACACATGCACCTAAACTCTTACACCTAACCCTACACTAAACTATACATACACCACTAACTATCCACTTACCTTAACACAAACCCTAAGGTCCGTCACTATTGCACAGTCACCTCACCCGCACCCTAACCCTAACTCACCTACCCCGCCCTAACCCTCACGTCAACACAATCTCACACTAACCTGACCAGCGCCCTAACCCTAACTCACCTAACCCACCCTAACCCTCACATCCACACAATCGCACACTTACCTGAACCCAACCCGTAACTTTCCACCATAGCGCTGAAAATACTGAAGCAACAGAAATGGACAACCAAATTCTTTCCCTAGGAAAAAATTTGGTTTTCTGTTTCTTCGATATTTTCAGCGTTCGCTGAAAATGGCTCGATATTAGAACACTTGAAATTTTGAAAGTTTGGTGTTTTAATATAGACCCACATACTAATGCCTTGCTGAGTCTAATTATGCTGGCTGAAAAAAAAAGCCAATACTAGAAATAGAAATCAAAGTAACAAGAGATAAAACAACTGTAACTGGGATTTTTAGCAAAGGGTAGGAGCAAATTACTTAGGAAAAATGGGAATCGTGGGAACACTACATACATGGAGGAATGAGGTTTAAATGAAGCCAGCATTTGAGTAAGCTATGTAATGTTTGACTGACAATGATTAGGTAGATTACAACTGATGTATAATGTTTGCAAGTACAACTGTCAATATGGTTTGTGATGTAAAGTGCTTGCAGCTAAGATTATGTCAACAGGGTTTGTTTAATGTATATAACTGTATGATTGCCTATGTCATAAGTGATAACGTAATAAAGGTGTTTATTGTGTGGGTGCCTTCTGTGGAAGGTTGGGTGCTGGGCTGGCAACTAGACACCGTAAAACTCCACTGCCAATTATGAGCAGATAGGTGATATGGTGTGGCAAACCCTAACTGGGAAAAGCCGAAAGAAGAAGAAGAATTGTTTAAATAAAAAACTTAAATTTAGGTTATGTAATGCATGTGGGTGTTCATGGGCTCATAGGTGTGTATTAGGCTAATGCCCTGGAGCCTTTACAAGCCTAGCCAATAGAAGTGCTCTGGCATTGTGCCGCCCGACATTAGTTCCCAGTGCCTCTATCAAGTTGTGCCACTGGAGTGATCCCTGGCATGAACTCTCTATTTCCCATCCACTCATCAAGATTTCTCTTGAACAGAGCCAGTGAGGTGCTCTGCTTGACATGTATGGAAAGTCTATTCCAGAGCATGGGCAGTCTCTGGGTTATGAACCTGTCCCTCCAGCTTGTTCTGTTGATTGTGGTAATGAGGTTGAGGTCTCTGGAACATGTAGTGCAGAGGGGCTGGGATTTCTTTAGATGTAGCATTTCTAACAGAGCTGGGTCAGACATGGCTTTAAGTCAAACACAGATTGCCTCTTAGTAGATGATATGAGACTGAGAATAGCTGGAGTTTTTTTTTGAGTTTGTCCATGTAGGACGTGTTTAAGAAACACGTGAAAGAAAACAAAAGCTGGATAAACGCCTGGTATACACCTCAAGCGAAAAAAATGAAGAGACCAATGGTTAGACCACAGCTGAAGATAAAAATGGAATAATCCACGTCAGGAAATAAATCACTTGCAGCTTCACAGTAGTGCCCTTTATAAAACCAAAAGTTGTAACTGAGATGTAGTAGTCAAGGTAGGAAGCGGTTCACTTGCAGTTTCACACCACTTTATTAAACAAGAGTAAGCGCTTTCGCGATCTAAGTCAGCTGATCGCTTCTTCAGACTCATAAAAACAGTTAAAACATTGGTATTTAAAATATGGTTCAACCAATGAAAACACATGTAGAACTATGACATAGACTAATTAAAATTGCAAACATCAGTACATTAATTTGCCTTATATTCTGCATAAGATTAAATAAAATACACATATAACAGACACATTTTATGTAATAATCCATATTACTTAATGTTTTAGTGGTCTTTATTTTAAAAAAGGTTTCAAGGAAACAGCATTGTTCAATCCAGGAGACCTATCTGCCTGAAGTAATAAAATCCATCTTTGTTCTGCTTCTTCTACCTTATTCCTTATATCACCTCCCCTCTTACTTTTATTTATTATTTCTAAAACCATGAAATTAAAAATATGTTTCCTATCTTCTTCTTCCACATGTTTTGCTAAAGCACTTGTGTCTTTTTTATTTCTTATATCTCTAAGGTGTTCAAGGATACGCTCCTTTAGACACCTATTGGTTTTGCCTATATAAAAGGCATGACAGACAGTGCAGAAGCTGAAATAAACCAAATTTTGTGTTCTGCAGTCAGCATAAAAAGCTATATCAATTATAAATCCTAGTGTAGGATGTTTATATGTAGATTTATTATATAAATAGTCACATGCTGTACAATTTCTGCAAGGAAAAGTCCCCTGCAGACATCAGAAGGTTCTGTAATATTTTTGAGAAGAATTGGAATGTTTTATTGTCGGATCCTGACTTGAGAGAATTGTTAGAAGATAGACCCAGCTTTTCTTTTAGAAATAAGAGGTCCTTAAAAAGGCAACTCTGTTATAAATCCAGAAACAATGAAAGAATGATCCTATCTGATAGGCAGGGGACTTTTCCTTGCAGAAATTGTACAGCATGTGACTATTTATATAATAAATCTACATATAAACATCCTACACTAGGATTTATAATTGATATAGATTTTTATGCTGACTGCAGAACACAAAATTTGGTTTACTTCAGCTTCTGCACTGTCTGTCATGCCTTTTACATAGGCAAAACCAATAGGTGTTTAAAGGAACGTATCCTTGAACACCTTAGAGATATAAGAAATAAAAAAGACACAAGTGCTTTAGCAAAACATGTGGAAGAAGAAGATCGGAAACATATTTTTAAGTTCATGGTTTTAGAAATAATAAATAAAAGTAAGAGGGGAGGTGATATAAGGAATAAGGTAGAGGAAGCAGAACAAAGATGGATTTTACTACTTCAGGCAGATAGGTCTCCTGGATTGAACAATGCTGTTTCCTTGAAACCTTTTTTAAAATCCAGACCACTAAAACATTAAGTAATATGGATTATTACATAAAATGTGTCTGTTATATGTATATTTTATTTCATCTTATGCAGAATATAAGGCAAATTAATGTACTGATGTTTGCAATTTTAATTAGTCTATGTCATAGTTCTATATGTGTTTTCATTGGTTGAACCATATTTTAAATACCAATGTTTTAACTGTTTTTATGAGTCTGAAGAAGCGATCAGCTGACTTAGATCGTGAAAGCGCTTACTCTTGTTTAATAAAGTGGTGTGAAACTGCAAGTGAACCGTTTCCTACCTTGACTACTACATCTCAGTTACAACTTTTGGTTTTATAAAGGGCACTACTGTGAAGCTGCAAGTGATTTATTTCCTGACGTGGATTATTCCATTTTTATCTTCAGCTGTGGTCTAACCATTGGTCTTTTCATTTTTTTCGCTTGAGGACGTGTTTAAGGCCTAGGTGTCTAGTGAGATGCATACCAAATGGGGCATTACACTCTATGATTGGTCTAATGAGGGAAGAGTAGAGAAAAATGATTACCTCTTTCTTCGTGGATGCAAAACCCTTGGTAAGGAGATTTGCCGCATAGAAGGACTTTCTGACCACAGTGGCAATGTGGTGGTCGAAGGAGAGGTTGTTGTCAAGCTGTGTCCCCAGATCTCTTATAACGCCTTCAGAGTTCAGTGGGCTCCCATGGATGTGGTAATTAGTGGGAACTGAATTTTTCCCAAAGGGGATGATGAAGCATTTTCTGGCATTAAGCTTAAGGCCATAGTTTCGACACCAGTCATTGGTCTCAGTGAGGTCTTTCTGTAGGATATCTGTATCACTAGGGGAATTAATAATGGCTCCCAGCTTGCAGTCATCTGCGAACTTGGTCAGCCTGAGTCCCTCTGTGTTGGCCTGGACTTCTGAGAAGTAGATGCCAAACAGGAGTGGACCCAGGACCAATCCCTGTGGGACTCCACTCATGACTGGTTGGCAGTCTGACTTGGGAGTCCACTACTTTCACACTGTGGGTTCTATCTGTGAGCCAGTTTGCAACCCACCTAATGATATAGGGCTGGATGGCTAGTTTGGTGAGTCTACCAATAATTTCTGAGTGAGGAATGGTATCAAAGGCCTTGAACTGCCTTACCTTCATCCACAGCTCTGGTGACTGACTCAAAGAAGTCAACCAGGTTCAGCAGGCATGATCTACCTTTCACAAAACCAAATTGCGTGGGATGTAGAGTTTGGAGATTCCCTATATCCTTGTTAATTAGGTCCATGATGATGCGCTCCATAGCCTTATATATCAGACTTGTCAGGCTAATGGGGCAATAACTACCAGGGTCTGTAGTAGCTCCTTCCTTATGGAGAGGGATGACTGTAGCAGTGCACCATTCAGTAGGGACAAAGCCTGAGGTGAGGCTGTGAGTGAACAGGGCACACAGATGTGGTGCCAATTCATGTAGAACATAGCCAGGGGTATTGTCGGGTCCCATAGAAGCTGTATTCTTGGCCTTGGACAATGCAGCTTTAACCTGTGCTGCAGTAATGCTGAGTATCTGGCATTCTTCCGGTATTGTTGATTTGGGACAATTTGTTCCTATCAGGAGGGTCCAACTTCATTATTTGCAGTTGTACATAGTTTTGTGCATTTGTTTTAAGTTAGTAAGATAATGGGGTGTTGTGGGAATGCATTTTTTTGAGCTTTTTCATTAAAACAAAATGTCTTGTAAAATGCAACATTGATTTAACTTGAGATGACAAGAAACTACATAAAGGGTCAACCTGACAAACATTGGTGGATACATGCAACACAAAACCTGTAAATAGACATTTAAAAAACCTGTTATATATAATAGGTGGGAATACCTTTTTATCATAATGACTACACTTTCATATTACTTTGGAACATGAATGGCCTCCCATGATCGAGACAAAAAGGTAAGAGAATTGAATTATATTAAGACATGCAGACTGCAAACAACAATGTTACAGGAGACGCATTTAGAATTGATCATGTGAATTTGATAAAGAAAGGACTTCAGGATAGATATTCAGCAGAATATCAGAGACAAAGGAAAAGGAAAGTTGTTATACTAATTGCTAGAGGATCTCCAATAGTGATAGAACAGGAAGCAAGATGATAATGGTAGATTTGTGATAGTAAGACTACTGACATGGGGAGAGGATTACACTGGTACGTATATATCTTCCACACAAAACTGCTATTATGGAGTTTAAGAACATTTTGGGAGAAAGCATCAACTATCAGCAGGAAATATTACTTATAGTATGGGAGTGGAACTTGACTTGCAATACGGAATGCCCAGATTTTTACTTCCTATTTTTGGTCTGTTCTTCATAAAATTTGTGTTCCTGGATTTTTTTTTTTAGCAAATCAGTGGGGACTGAATTTACTAAATAATAACAGACATTTGAGTTTCAGACTTCATATCCTTCACAAAATGTAGGGTAACACAAGACCTTTTATTCTAGCAACTTTCTAAGTTTATAATATTTAAATGTTTTCCCTAATTTTAGTGCTTTGTGCTCCTATTAGTTTTTGTTTTGCCGAGATTTTTTGTACTACGAAGTTGAGAGCTATGCAAGATGCAGCAGTGAGGATACATCTGGGGTTCTAGAAGGGCAAATAAACAAACAAACAATAAATAAATAATTAAATAAACAAACAATATTTGGTATGGAAAACGTAAATTAAATGATAGGAAGTCAGTGAGAATTTACATATTATTCCCAAAGGTACAATAACTGGGCTAGAGTAGAACAAAATTATATTCCACATTTAACAGAAAGCTCTGGCACACATCCAATAACTATTTCAGATCATATGCCAATAATAGATAAAAATGCGGGGTACTAAAGTAAAAATAAAGCAATACTGCTTCCCACTTACCTGTTACAAAGTAAGGAATTTAAAGAATGGGCGTTGAAAATTATTCGAGATCAATTAGGGAAGATAGATATTTCTTTAGTAATTACAACTATGAGAAGGACAAAATGTCAAAAAATATAAAAAAAACAGGGTAGAAATAAGAGAGAGAGAGATATGGTTAAGAAGTAACAAGAATTATTTTGAGGGGCTGACAAAGGTTAAAGTACTGCAGAATAATGGGAATCTCACAGAACAAGAAGAGAGCTAAAGAGAAGATAAGGCAGTATTCTGGATAATAAGCATGAGTTCAGAAAGACTGCTATTAAGCAACTTTTTTGTTTTGATAATAACTCACAGCACAAAAACTTTTAGCACAATGACTTAGGCAACAGAAAGTAGAAAGGCTTGTTGTCAAACTTAGGGAGCCTATAATAAGAAAAATATCCAGAGCACCTGTAGACGTATTAGAGTTGTTGTTGTTGTGTCTTTCGGCTTTTCCCGGTTAGGGGTCGCCACATCGGAACTCCGGTCTGCTAATAATTGGCAGTAGATTTTTACGTGCCGAGTTGCCGGCCCTGATGCACAACCTTCAACGAAGGTACGCCCATTCACACATGTCTCCACACAGAAGAAGCTCTAGCTGAGAATCGAACAGGGCAACGTCTTACTGTGAGGTGAGATATTTTGGAAATTTTATGAACATTTATGTAAAGCAGAGAAACATGGAAATCAAGAAAGAGCACACGTGGAAATATTTATGGAAGACTTAAGTATGCCAAGTTTAGAGGAGGAGGAAGCTCAACAATTAACAGTTATGATACGTGGAGAGGAGATGAAAACAGTGACGTACAATCAATCTGAAAGAAAGTCACCAGGTATATATGTTATTCTTGTGGAAATCTGGAAGCTAGAAGGGACGGAAGTGATAAATATCTGGAAGTTTTGTTTAACAGTATTTTAAAAGGAGGGGAAACACCAACAGCCTGGAAGAAACATTGGTGACTGTAATACTAAAGACGGTAAAGACCCATCAGACTCAGCTTCACATGGGCCCATTTCAATTTTAAACTATTAAAAAGTGTTCACGTTTATAATAACTAAAAGAATGGCAAAGTTGTTGCCAAAATGTATTGATATAGATCAATGTGGTTTTGTGGAGGGGAAGCAAACACTTGACAACATTAATAGAACAATGATGATCCAGAAGGAAGCCGAATGTACAAAAATAAAGCTGTTGTTGGTGGGTCTTGATGCAGAGAAAGCATTCAACAGAGCTGGGATTTTGTGAGTAGGGCAATGGAAACACTTGCATTCCCTGATACAATGATTAGGAAGATATATGAGGGATCAAAGGCAAAAATTAAAGTGGAAGGGTTTCTCTTTGTTAAGTTGTATCAAAACAGAGGAACCAGGCAGGGAAGTCCTCCTTTCCCTTTGTCATCTGTGTTATATTTAAAGTCATTGGCAAAGAAAACAAGGGCCTCACAAATTCAAGGATATAATTGGTATGGTATTAAAGAAAAGTTGGCTTTAGTTAAAGACATTATTTTGTACTTCATAAAGCCAAAAAATGTCACCTCAGTGTTGTGGAACATTTTGACACAGTTTCAAGTCTTTTCAGGATATAAAAATTAATGAAGATAAAATAAAGGCTATAGTTGTAATGTGTGCCTACACGTGAACTGGTTCAAAATACCCATATTTATGGGGACACAACAAAATGAAGTATTTAGAAGTATGGGTTAAAATGGATAATGTTATGACAGCTGTGGGAATGCGACAACAGACTAAAAGGATAATACAAAAATTTGAGGAACTGGAAGTTCTTGTTTATGGATGTGGATAGCAAGATACAAGCAGTAAAAATGTTTTTAGTCCCTTTAGTTTTATACACAGGTTAGGCATACTTTTATCAACAGAGGATAAGCTGTAGATAGTAATTAAGAGTTGAAGCTTTGTTAAGTTTAATTCTGGTAGCTGACAAAAAAAGCAATTACTAGAAAATGGAAATCAAATTCTAAACCAACCATGTGTGAAGTAGTGAATACAGTAACAAATAAAAAAGAACTGGAAGTGGGATCTTTATTACAGGGCAAGATCAAATTCCATAGAAAAAAATGGAAATTGTGAGAACAATACATGCAGGAGGAGTGGGGTATAAGGGAAGGTGAGAACTGAGCAATCTATGTAATATTGGATTGATGATAATTATACAGAAGAATATATATGATGCATAATGCTTGTAACTGTGAACATGCTGATATGGTTTTCTTTTATATAAATGTGTGCTTGCCTATATCATAAGCTATAATTTAATAAAGGTGTTAAAAAAAGAAAGAAAAACGTTTAATGCAAAGAAATCACTGTGTGTAACTGCAGTCTACATTCTGCCAAATACTACTTGCTCTATAACTGAGCATATACTATTGTGGATCACAAATAATGTAACCCAATAAGCTATCATATTCGTGACAATGATTGGGCTACTCAAAATGAAGGCTCTGACACCATCATTCCATATAACTTTACTAAGCTAATTCCCCCACCAGACTGAACAAAACATTAACATGAATACAGTCCTTGATTGGATACTAAGCAAGTCCCCTGACAAAATCTCACCTACTGGCTCACTTCAAGACTCCATAAATTATCATAATCCCACATGTGCTATCTGATGATGCACCAAAGACTATGAAAGCATCTCATAAAGCCTAGTTAGAAACATCACAAGCTTCAGTTTAACCTCCTTTACCTCTTCACTTATGCAAATCAACTGGTCATCCCTAAAAAAAAAAAAACTTGGCTATAAATGAAGCAGAAGAAAAATGTTATTTTTACTTTCTCAACAGTCAGGGATCCATGCAGAAAGTAACGTCAGATCTAATCCAACCCCTAGGTTTCTAGGAACACCAAATGGATAATGCAAGAAAAAGACAGAGCGTGGGAACAACACTATAACAATTAAAACTGAAACCTCTTACCACACACACAGACAGCTGAGAAATCTCTCAAGAAACTCATGCAAACTGAAAATTTCTTCACCCAACATATAACCCCTTGTCCACTGTCCACTTTCGTAAAAAAATAATTCAGTATTGCACAGTTTATAAACAAAGGGAATGTGTCTAGATCAAGGGATATAATTTCCCCCTTTAAAAAGCCCTCAGATCAATCACTGAGTATAATGTCACCCTTTGGCATGTATTTGCCAGGCACATGCAACAAGTGGAATGCCTACAGAGTTACTTTACTAAAACAATACAGGTCCTAAAACAATATGTTCTACATGGACTGACTCAAAAATGCTTCGCTATACTTTGTATCCTACAAACTGGTTAGAAGTGATCCTTGCCTGGCATATAAGCCATTCTCCAACCCAATACTGATAGATGATTTATTACACATCAACAAGTCAAATGGAATTAGAAACACTCAAGTCTATGGATCTAAACCTCTTCTGTAGCATTAACAGAATGGTTTGGAGGGAAAAGTACATCTCACAGAGGATACCGCTGGTCCAGAACAGATTCCCTATCCACATAAAACAAAGATTATCCCTGCCCATATTCAACAGTAACTTGGATGTCTAGATGGGAAACTGAAAATTTATCCCAGGACTGTCCCCTGTTCTGCTAGTTGACACAGGCCGCTCCTAAATGCTTTATCCGTGCATGTGTCCCTTCATATTATCTACTGTATCAATCCAGTTATTTTCACTAGGGGTAATATATAATTATCGACCATTGGATGAGTAATTCCAATATAACATCAAATGTGATACACTGGTTAGGCTTAAAATGGCCTGCAAAGGCAGTTAGCCTAATACTTACCTATGAATCAATGAACCAAAATAATGACCTTTCTAAACCAAAAGTTTATTGAGCAAGCATAAAATTCTGTAACCTAGAAAAACTAAACAGTCAAATCCCCTTCTAAATGAAACAAACCAATACACTGCCCAACAATTCAACTCCCATTTCATTCAAGTAACATCTGCAGCACTAAAGAATCTAGCAGATGACCAATTTGATACTATTCAGTTAATTCAGAATAGTACCTCAACATTTTCTCTTAAACTAGTCCCAACTAAAATAATACAAAAAAAAACTGCTATCACAACTGAAAATAACATTAGCAGCCAATCAACTTCCTGCGGAGTACTTAAAATCTGCTGCAGATGTCATAGCCTACACCATACTGATACTAATCAACAGATCCATATTAGAATCACACGTCCCCAAATTATAGAAAAAATAATGTTATCCCATTACATAAAGGAGGAAAATCAATGGAATTATCTAATTACCAATCAAAAACCATACTCTCTCTCTCATCAAAAATCCTACAAAGATGTGTACATTCCCAGCTACTAAAATATCTCCTAGATAATGACCTACCCTCTCTCACCCAATATGGCTTTTGCCCATCACATAGCACCACTATAGGTCTTTCTCCATCCACAACACAATAAATCATTTTAGAGACAAAAGTACGCTAGCCTCTTCCAGGATCTATTAAAAGCATTTGATATAGTCTACTATACTAAACTACCACACACACAATGCTGTTCCTGTCTCCCCACCTCTACTTTAAGATGATTAAAAACAATCTCTTAGATTGGACATAATGCGTCAAACTGCAAACATGCTACTCATTCTACCTACCTATAACCATTGATGTCCCATCGGGCTCAATCCTATGTGCTCTCCTCTTCAATACTTTATAAAAAAAACCTTCAAACTGCAGGGGGTAAAGGCTTCCTGTTTCAATATACAGATGACTACACTTTAATCTGCTCAGCTCCAAGCATGGCATCGCAACAAAGTATTACACAACAATCCTACTCCTTAATCAAATTTTCATTGAATCAATCCAATCTTCTCCCGATCATAAACAAAACAAAAAAATCTACTTTTCATCTCAAAACAATACTCAGCTCACAAAAATACATTTAACATTATCATCCACACAAAAGATTAAATTTGAGGTTGTCCCTCACACAATTTAAATTACCTGAGGTCACCATGTACATGTTCATAGGTTAGTACTAGGCTAACTGCTCTAGTGGGATATTTAAGCCTAGCTAATTACTCAGTGTGGGAATCAAACCCTGCACCTTGTGTTTGTAAGGTAAACACCTTAACCACTATGCCAACCAAAACTTTAACCCACACATCCAAAATACTACATATAAAAAATATATAAAACTAGGTCTCATCAAAAAAGCATCTCCCTACCTCACCTTGCAATCCAGAAAGACCACTCCCTCTCTTATTACTGCCAAATTTCTCCTTTGTCCTCACCTACTAAAATGGCAACTGCTGCCTTTTGACAAAATTAGAATAATATAATAAAATATCAAAATTTAAAACCCACCTTCCAAGTAAACTGCATCACTGCCCTGCACTCATCCAACTAAACTGGGAGGAATTTCTCAACTATCAAAAATTCAATCAACTTAAACTGGCCAAAGTATTAGTCATTACCCAAACAAATGTCCAGCACTGAGAGCAGTAATGATATGGCACTCCACAGCAAGATCTCTCAGGTCTAAGGACATATATCTTGCCCATGTCTGTAGACCAGACAGTAAATGCACTGACATTACGTATTCATTATATGTACCAAAATGTTGGCATACTCTCCCATAAGACCTAAGAAAAATCATTATCCAAAACACTTCAGAGCAAACCTTAGGACTAACCTCTTGGATTCCAGATTATCCTCCTGCTTATCCTTCTAGCTAAATGTTGCTACAACTCGATCAAGCTCTCCTTTGTCTGTAGCTCCCTTTTGATCTTACTGCATAATATAAACTTTTCAGATTTCATCTGAAGAGCCAATAGCTTATAATTGCTACAGTAAAACTGAAATTTACCTTTGTGGAATATACAGATTTCCAGGACAATACAGTTGGGTGATGGTGCAGTAGTTAGCATTGTCTCCTCACAGCAAGAAGCTCTTCGGTTCGATTCTCGGCTGGAGTTCTTTCTGTGCAGTCTGCATGTCCTCCCTGCGGCTAAGTGAGCTTTAAAGACATGCAGGTAGGTACGTGTGGGTGTGCCTTCCATGAAGGTTGGGCATCGGGCTGGCAACTCAGCACTGTAAAAATCCACTGCCAATCAATCTGCGGACCAGTGATCCGCTGTGGTGACCCCTAACTGGGAAAAGCCAAAAGACATTGCTTTTAAAGTCGGGTAAGTAAACTTATGATGACAGTAGCTGTTCTACTGATCACTGCTGCAGTAACCTAAGTTACACAGGTTATATATCCTGCAAGGGCATAACAGCCGGTCAATGACCAAAACTTCAGGACACATTCAATGTACTCACACCATTAATCAGTTCAACCTGAGCTAACTAAAAAAACAGATTTGGTCGCTAAGCCCTTCAGAGCTTTCATGCCAACAGAAAGAAGGATGCTGAGAACAGAAAGGATAATGCTAGAAACAACAAAAAATAAATAGAAATCCATACCCTGGCAAAAACAACACACCAAAAAACAAGGGGGTGGAGGGATGGAGTAGCTACTGCAGCAGTGATCATTTAAACATCTACTGTTGAAGTAAATTTACTTACACAACTGTACTATGTTTTTCATATTAACCACTGCTGCAGTAATCTAAGCTACTCTTAGAAATTTGGAGAGGTGAAAAGAGAAGAGCCCAGGAGCCCCTGGAGAATGGTCTAAGCAATGCCTGATTTAGACCTAGAGGAGAAATCAAACAGAGTGCTTTGTAAAAGTATGCAGAGAGAATACAGTAGCAGCTTTTGGAATACTTCTAGAATCCAACTCTTTCCAATAAGCCATAGACAAAGCCAAGGCCATGACAGAGTGGACATCAACTCTGCTGGGAATGATTTTTTTGTTTTTTTTGTGGTAAATATAAGAAAAAATAGCCTTAGACAACCATTAGGAAATAGTCTGCTTTAACAAAGGCTGTCCCTTCTTCTTAACTTCACAAACAATGGACAACTGATGGAAGATTTGAAAAGATTTAGTTCTGTCAAGATAGTACTGTAGTTATCTATGGACATTCAAGGTGTGGAGTATCCTTTCTCCTCATTTTTAGGTTCAGGAACGAAAATGGAGAGATGGATAGTTTGGCTTAAAGTAAACTTAGATACCACTTTAGACAGAAAAGGATTATTTCCTTAAAGAAACCCTGTCCCTATAACAGATGAGACAGCTTTGACTCACCATATGAGCTTGCAACTTTCAGATACTCCTGCTGCAGAGATGAGAACAAGCAGTAAAAATGTTTTCCATGTTAAAAACCTCAAGTCAGCCAGGTTAGCTGGTTCAAATGAAGTAAATGTTACCATCTTTAACAAAATTCAGACCCCAGGAGGGGGCAACAGTTAATTTGGAAGTCTCTTGTACAAAACCCCTTTCAAAAACATTTAGTCATGAGAATATATTGAAAGAGGAGGATCCATGGGCAGATATGCTGAAATGGCCATTAAATGAACTTTCATGGAGGAGCAAGAAAGACAATAAGATATTGTAAAACAAGAGAACAACTTGCCCTGTACGAGTGCTGGTTATCTTGTTGGCACCATCAATAAAACTTTTTGAATCTGCTAATATATGACTTTGTAGTAGCAGGTGTTCTTGTCTCAATCAGTACCTGTTGCATCTCCTCAGTAAACAGGTGCCTAAAATCAAGACCATAGTATCCAGGCAGTCAGTTGAAGTTGACTGGGTTTGGGGTGTATTGAACACCTGATATTGTGTGAATGATCTTCAGGACCCATTTGCCTGAAATTATCTGTTGCCAAAGAGAAAAGTGGAGATCCAGACTTTCTAGAGGGGAAAGGGACTGATGCAATAGGAGGGGGAAAAAGGTCCCTTAAAGAGTCATTCTGACTTTTTGGGTTGTCCTTGGTTTTATGGAGGGGGATCCTGAATTCTTTTTGGAACCCTCTTGCTATTTCCACTTAAATATCTGTTTACCTGCATTTTGTTAAGATTGTATTTTGTTTCTTGCCAAAACTGGATGAAGGATTACAGAATCCCTTAGAAAATTTGGAAAAGAAGAACTGAAAAATGCCTTCTCATCACAGTATTTGATAACCCCTGCAGCAAAGGAGACAAAATCTAAATCTCTATCCAAAGGAGAATTAAAAAAACTCATCATCTGGAAGATTCTGAGAATACAGCTTGGCAAATTTTCTCAGCAAAGTACCAGTGGCCTAAGCCCTTGAAGAAGCATCAAATGAATCATGTACATCCTGAAAACAATGAGTAGTAACTTAAACACTAGAAGAAACTAAATTTTAAAGCAGATTTTTCCTCACACTTTCACAATCGGTCAGAATCAACCTTGACATATGAGCCTGACAATTCAAACTTCTGAAAATCAAAGTTGCGGAAGCATACACTTTTTTCCCAGTACTTATCAATAATCTTACCATCCTTATCAGAAAGAGGAGGACTAGAATTAACTAAATGTTTAGCAGCAAGGTGAGGTTTGGGAATAGTGTATACAAAATAAAAATTAAGGAACTTTACACATTCCATCTGTCTTTCTAGGGAAAGCTGGATGACTATCTGGGAAAATTATAGGCAGTAATGCACACATCCTCCAACCTGACAAAACTGGGGGAATGGGTGCAGGTTTTGGAAATTCCTTCCATGACAGCACAGTATTTTCTGAGGGACTGAGAAATCTCAGTGTACTCCCACTGAAAACCCTGACACATTTTAGAAATAATCTCAAAGAGACAGTAATCACAAAAGGAAGAATCAGAAACGGAGGTATCCTCTGAGTCTGAATGAGAAATCTGAGTAGAAAGCACTCCACCTGTGCCTTCAACTTCCTGTCCAGATTCAAAATCTTGAATCTCTTCAGGAAAGGAGGTATTGCTCTTTCTTTTACCAGAATCTATTTCATAAAAAGGATAAATAGCCTGAATTAAACCCTGATCCACACCCAGTAAATTACTCCTGCCCAAGGAAATTTGAGGAGTATAGATAAGTTTAGTTTTCTGTTTTGTTTAACAGGAAAAAACTGGCCAACAGTATTATTAATTTCAGCAGCTTCCCCAGGGACGGGCACAACATTCTGACAAAACAAGGAAGCCTTCCCTGCACCCTCTCAAAGGTCGGACAAGTGTTTCTCTCTCCTGCACACTGACAGGATCCCAACAGCTGCAGAGGATATGACTAACCCCACTCCATGGTGGATATAGGTGCTACAACAAAGGGATCCTGGGTAAAAGATGAGTGGTCTGAGGTACAACTAATGACCACAGTAGTCACCCACCTGTGGCTGAGGCAAACTACTAGCCTGCAGTGGTGGCAAAAGCTGTTTGATTAATTTTTCCTTTTTATGGCTGGAAGAAGGGCCAACTGTGGAACTGACAGTTTGCTCCACTGTCAAGTCAAAAAAATGATATGTATTTCCTGAAGCGACAAAAGCCAGCAAAAAAAAGTCTTTAAAAGTAACTTTTTTCAAGAAAAGCACAGTAATGAGCACTTTAAAGCTCTTTGCCAGCCCTAAAAAGTAAAACACAACTTCTCCACAGAAAAATAAAAAATACTTTAAACAACTTTTAACTGAAAGGTACAGTCTCGTAACAGTCCACTAAAACAAACTCCTAGCTTTAAATTAACTTTCCTGAACATGAAAGTGATATTAAACAATTTATTTTTTAAATAGGAAGGCTTCTTCCCCAAAAGGGAACTTATCTGCTCAACAAAAGAATAGCATAAGCCAACTGTCAATCCTTGAAAGCCTCAGAGGAGCACACTCTTCAGCTGTAAGAAAGCTCTGAACAGCCTGGCACCCAAATCTGTGTTTTTAGTCAGCTCAGCTCAAGCTATCAGTCTGAGTGCACAGTAGGCACCCTGAAGGTTTGAAAGATGGCCAGCTGTTGTATGTTTTCAGGATATAATCCACATAGCTTAGGTTACTACAAAGTGATCAATATTTATTTATTTATTACATTTGTTTACCGGGAAATTCCAACTGGACACAGGTCCTTTTTCAGCGGAGGCCCGGGGAGAAAAGCTCCACAGAATAACATGGTAGATGGTAAACAATAACTATCAAGGTATGAATACAGTAGAGATGATCATGACATGGAGAAATACAGGCGCAAATTAGGTACAATTGAGTAGAAGCTCTAATTACAAACATTGAGAAATAAGAAGTAAAACACAGTGCTACAAATTTTCTAAACAGTAACCAGATAACAATAATAATAGACTAAATGATTAATTAAATCCCGGAAGGATTAACAAGCAGTGAGTAACCTTCAGTTCAGTTTTATAGTGATGGAGGGAACACTCTATCTAAATATGGGAAAGGAGAAAAGGGTTGAATGGGGGGGGGGGGGGGGGGGTTGGACAAGGACAAAGCCAGTGAAACTTTAGGTGAGATTTAAGTGCAGTCTTGAAAAGACTGCAGGAAGGAAGGGTAGTTATGTTAGTGGGAAGGTTGTTCCAGAGCTTTGATACAGCGCAGGAAAATAGTGCTTCACCTGCTGAGTTTTTGGCTTTGGTGACCTGGAGTAGATTTTTGTTGCAGGAGCTTAGCGGTCTGGAAGAGTGGTAGTATGGAGTGATGGGATTCAGAGAGGGTGGTTTACTAGTTTATAAGCAAAGGTGAGTTGGGTTTGGTGTAGGAGATGAGGGAGCTTAAGCCAGTCAAGGTCACTAAGGGAGACACAGTGGTGGCTGCGGTAAGAGGCACCAGTGACAAATTTTGTGATTTTATTGTAGCAGGCTTCGAGTTGGTGTAGGTCTGACTGTCTAAGATTTGTAAGCATTGGTGATGCATAGAGTAGGGTGGAGATTAGTTGGGAATTGGCAATAGAGATTCTTGCTGGTTTGGTGAGGTACTGGCA
Source organism: Protopterus annectens (assembly GCF_019279795.1). Taxonomy (NCBI): domain Eukaryota; kingdom Metazoa; phylum Chordata; order Ceratodontiformes; family Protopteridae; genus Protopterus; species Protopterus annectens. The sequence continues at coordinate 761,791,473 of NC_056734.1, read as the reverse complement.
GCTTCTATATAAGGCACCCAGTTTTTTGTGAACTTTTTTTATTGTTAGTGATATGTGGGTGTCAAATTTGAGATTACTGTCTATCTGTACGCCAAGTAGTTTTGTATGGACTGTTGGTGAAATTAAGGTATTATCTTTGGCTTGAATAGTGAAATGTGGGGTGTTTGGGGTAGATTTGGAGGATTGAAAGATGAGGAGTTTGGTTTTAATTGGATTGATGAGAAGCTGGGCATTAGACAGCCAGCTTTCAACTGAACAGAAAGCTTCTTGGGTGATCTGTTGGAGTTTTATTAGAGCTGGGGCTGAGCAGATGAGGGTGGAATCATCTGCATACTGTATGAGGGAGGCATGTTTGGTGGCAGTGTGCAGCTTGTTGGTGAAAAGGGAGAAAAGTAGGGGGCCACAAATGGAGCCTTGGGGAACCCCAAGAGTAACAGAGATGAATGAATAGATTGTTGTCCCAAATGACTGATTGCTGGCGGCCTTATAGATAGCTGTGGAACCAGTTTGTGGCTGGAGTGGAGAAAGAGAGGTCAGATAGAGCAGAATATGAAGAATATGTTTTTTTTGGCCTTTCTTTCTTTACAAAATAGATTTTGTATCTTGAATGTGAAAGTTAAAATTTTCTGTTTACCTTGTATTGTAATATAATGTTTACTATGTTGTATTGTACCGTATTGTAGGACACATTGTAAGATTTGCTAACTGTGGAATATTTTTCCTCGGGCCTCCACAAAAATAGGTCTGCTAAGGCCTAGTTGGACTTTCCCAGTAAACAAATGCTAATACAACAATGGCTGCATTGTTATTTTATTTCAATATATACGGCATAATACCAGGTAAGACCACTTGGCATAATGGTTAAGGTTTTTGCTTCTCAAGCACAAGGTACAAGTTTTATCCTGACCTCCTGCCAATGTTGGTATGGAGTTTACATGTTCTCCCTGGGTCGCTGTTGCCCTGGGTCAATAAGCTTCTGTCTGGCTGCCTTCCAGTTGTCCAGTGTGGGATACCTGGGATAGCTCTGTTGAGCAAAAGCTGGATGTAAAATCAACCTGCTAAACATGAACTAAGAATTGCTACACTCAATGTAGGTTCACTGACAGGCAGCTTGGATGTGCATGGTGTGATGGTAGGGAGAAGGCTGGACATCCTACGTACCTAGGAGACAAGATGGAGGGCAGTTCAGCAAAGCCACTTGTCTTGGGGTTGACAGCCTACTATGCGAGAGGAGAGCAAGCTAGAAATGATGTGGGAATTGTGGTGAGGAAAAGGCTTCAGAAGACAGAGAGGGATGTCATCAGATTTAGCGACAGACTCATGGCAATCAGACCCCAGTGTAAAGATAGGGTACTATTCATAATCTCAGCCTATGCCCCATAGTAGGATTGCAATAGTGAAAAAAGAATGCATTTAGACAGCAGTTGCAGGGCCTACTAAAAGTAGGATAACATAAATATGTGTTGATAATGGGTGACCGGAATGCACATATCGGGATAGACAGAACAGGATATGAGGACTGCCTGGATCAACAATGTTTAGGGCAACAGGAATATAGGAGGAGAAGCCATTCTAGACTTCTGTCTGGCAAATGGCTTCATGGTGACCAATACATAGTTCAGCAAGACAGACAGTCAGAAGATCACATGCAGAAGCGTACAACATACAACTCAGGTAGACTTCCTCCTAGTAAGGAAAGAGCACTAGAATACAATCAGTGATTTCAAAGCCATCCCCATTGCAACAGTTGGCCCAGGTATAAACCACTGGTTGTCACAACTGCTGCAATCAGTGGTCAAAGAAGGCTCATAGGTCAACAGGGACTAGGCTGATGACCTGGAAGTTAGCTGGGGTAAAAGAACAGGAGTTCAAGGAATTACTCAGGGCTCTAGTACAGCAGAAGGAAGAGGAAATAGATAGGCAGCCTCAAAACAGCATATGTGAGGACTATACAACAGATATGTGGCTGAGACAGGTATGGAAACAAGGCAGGGAAAAGGTGGTGGCGGAATACAGAAGTCCAGAAAGTCATCAAAAGAAAGACTAACTGCAGGAAAAAGTGGGATATAAAAAAGACCAAGCTAAGAAAGAATAATGTCTGGCTAACAAAGAGATTAAGGGAGGTGGTGTAATAGCACAGAATAAGGCATCAGAGGTACTCTACCAGCACCTGGAAAGTGACTTGATAGATGACACAAAGAAACTATCAGGTTGCAAGGAAAAGACAGAAGAATAAAGAAGGCAGTCAGACACCCTTCGTAAGGGATGCCGGCAACGACCTTCTCACCAGGCCACAGGACAACAAAGGCAGAATGAAGGAGTACTTCCAGAATCTTCTGAATTAAGAAAACCCTCAGAGAAGCTGTACTGCACCAGGCATAGCATGCAATGAAAGAAGAGAAACGTATCCTAGAAAAAGTAAGAACAGCATTAAGAAAATGGAATCCAGGGAAAGAAGCAAGCTAAGATGAGGTTACATCAGAGATGACCATGATATTGGGTGATGTACAGGAGAAATAGCTCCCGAGGAGCCTCATAGCAGTACAGAGAGATAAGAATATCCCACATTACTGAAGAATAAGTATACTAATGCCAGTGTGCGGGAACAAAGGAGACATCCACCACTGTAGTACAAAGGTAGCAAACTCAGGTCACATTGCATAAAAGTTCTGTTGAATACACAGTGTAGAACAAAGGTATCAAACTCAGGTAACACTGCATGAAAGTTCTGGAGAATACACAATGTAGAAAATAAGGTGGGACATGAGCAGTCTGGATTCAGATCAGGATGCAGCATAATGAACCCAATGTTTGCAGTGAGACTGATAGTTGAGAAGAAGCAAAAGAGCAGTCCAACTAGGCATTTCTAGACTTGGCAGAAGCAAATGACAAGGTCCCAAGGAAGCTGATTTGAACAGTCCTGCAGTGGTTCAAAGTCCCAGAAACACCGATAGAATTAGTGCAAGCTAAGGACCCACTGACAAGTATGAATAGTGTTTAGTCTCACAGACAGGTTCACATTGGGAGTGGGTGGGCATCAGGAATCAGCTCTTAGCCCACTGCCATTCATATTAGTGATGGACTACATTAGCCAACAGGTCGGGGGGGACAGATCAACAAAGTTGCTGTATGCAGGTGAAGTAGCATTATAGGGAACTGAAAGCAAAACTGAAGGCATGTGTGACAGACAAGACAGCTGCAGTGGCAGCAGATGAGGGAAATTAGAAGAAGCTGAGAACTGAGATAGAAGGGAAAATGGTAGAAGAGATTAGAGAAGGGAAGTCTGAATGAGTAAATCAAAGCTAGAATCTGAGGGGCTGCAGCCAGCTAGCACAGTGCGTCAGCGTAGTGTATGGCAGAACAGAGCCAAAGAAGCTAACAAGTAAGGTGTACAAAACAATGGTGCAGACAGTACTGCTGTATGGTACAGAAACCTGGGCAGTAAAGCCACAGCAGTTGAGGAAGCTAGGGAAGATGAAGGTGAAGTGTCTGAAATGGGTGGCAGGATGTACACTGTGTGACGGATGAAGAATGAAGACATCAAAGCAGAAATGAAAGTAGTACCAATTACACAGAAGGTCAAAGAGAACATATTATGGTGGTTTGGGCATATGTGCAGAAAAGCAGAAAGCAATCTGGTGAAGAAGATTAAGGACAGACAGAAAAAGGTAAGATGAAACAAGGCATCTGGCTAAGGGGCAGATGGATTGTGTGAGAGAAGACTTGAGATGCTCTTGACTGCATGAATGTCAAAGAAGGTAGAATAGTGGCATTCAATCAAGAGAGATCGCAACAACTGACATGATACCCTGACCCCATGTAGAAAATTGGAAAAGGGTGGTTGCTGATGATGATTAATACCAAATGTAGGATGTCCAAGTTCATCACATTTTAGAAAAATGCATGGAGGAGAGACAGATTACAGTATTTAGAAGAGAATGGAGCAGGGTATATACATGTAAGAAGTATAAGTGAAAAAAAGAGAGGGGAAGATGATAAAGAGATGGAGTGTGGTCTGTTTAGTTAGATACAGAGGTATTTTAAGTTGTTTAGTAAGCTCAGTTGTGCTGGGATGGAGTTCCACTTATGTGCTGCACAGAGCAGATGAGAAGCCTGCGGTATTGTTAGGTTTGGTTATGGAGTGCAGTGATTTATCAGTGGAATTTATGCCCTGGTTTGCAAACTAGGGCTGTATAATCGTGCCCAGAGATTGAAATTTATCGGGATAATATGCATCTTGTAAGTTGTTAGCAGTTGTGAATAGGTCAGTGTGTTAGTTCAAATCAGTTGAGTTGTTTTAGTAAGAGGCAATGGTGGGATAAAGGCTGAAGTAGTGGTCTGCTCACTGAAGGAGCCAACCACAGAGGGATGAAAGTGACTGGCCAATGTTGGCTCGCCTATTCTTAGAGGAGAGTAATAGCACAGAACAACTGAAAAATACTGAGAGAGGAAGATCATAGCAGTTTTCAGAATGTAAACATGGGATGCATAAGCCCACCAGCAACTACATACATACACATGCACACTAGCCATGAGTGTGGGTGGGGAGAATCTCTCTCACTCACAAAGGCAGCACTTTCCAGATTACAGCCACAATTCCTAGCTTTCACCTAATGTAGGATACAAGAGTTCAAGGGAACAACTGGTCAGCAGAGAATGGTAGTTTGTCTGTCATGGGGAGTAGTGCAGAACAAAGGTCCACAAAATGCAAACTTCCAAACCTCCCCAGCAATAAATGAAAGCCAGCCTTAGCTGATGTATTTCCCTCCACCAGCCAGCTCATTGACTCTCCAAATGCTAACCGAACCTAGATTACAGGAAAATACCCTACCTCTTTCCAACAAAATTGCAAAATCCATCATGGGATTACAGTGCCATTGTTGCATAGAAAGAGGAACCCTTTAAGAACATAAGCTGCAGAAAATATGCAGCACCCCAGTTTTATCTATGATTTCCAATATTTTTACAATGGATCCATGAATAAAGAATTAGCATTTTTCATGTTATCTGAATCCAGCAAAAATATACCCCAACTAGTTCTGCTAATCTAGTTGATCCATTTAATAAAACACTTTTAAAAGCCCAAACTTACAAATATTTATGAATTCAGCTGCATCATGCTTTTGCATTTAAGGACCATACTGATTAAATGGTTGGCAAGGTGCCAATATAGCTGAAAGCATGCTACTGTGCTCTATGCTCTAAGAAAAGCCATATTTAAAAACATACTGCATCACCATGTAAAATATGGTCTACTCATCATTGTTCTAATCTCCCATCAGGATACTTGCCTTATTCAGGCTGTCATCAATAAAATTAACAGGTGAATACCCTTAGTTCGACTATGGCAGCATTACTGTACCAGCCCATGCATACTTCTGTTAACTTAGCTAACCTTTACAGTGCTTAATCCACACTGCCTCCTCCTCATTTCTCGCTCACAGACTAAACATGAATCCAACCCCATTTACTCTCTAAAAATACTCTGCAAATATCTCTTGTGTTTGCCATTAAAAAAAGTTTCAGGAAGGTCATCCAGTCTCACTGGAAAACTCTCCTGACTGAAACTTCCATTAAAAACTATCCACATTTTAGGACTAAGCTGAAAACCACCTTAGAGAAGTATTTTTCATTCCTCCTGTGAAGCCCCTGCACTGGCCCAGTAATCAAGGAGCCTCAATCCTCACTACTCTCAACAGTGGGGGATGTACACAATGGAAGGATGACAAGTACACAAACAGCAAAGTACAATTTCCCTTAAGAACACACAGAGACCACATTCAGTCTGGGGCTGGTTTCTTTCTCTTCCTCCAGATCCCCAATAAGACTCCCCACTGGCACAGCTATAGAGGATGAAAGGCATAAACTGTTTTTCCAGCTAAAGGATAGAGCATCCACTTTCCGAGCTTGTTTGTGGGAAATCCTTGTGCAAAATTTGTCCAGTTGATGGTTCTGGGGGGAGGCAAACAGGTCTATATCTGGACTCTCCCATTTGCTTGTCAACATGTTGAAAATCCTTGGTTCCAGTTTCCATTCGTGTGGGTTCATGAGGTTTCTGCTTAGTCCGTCTGCCAGTATTTAGTTTTCCTGGCAGGAATTGAGCTTGCAGATTCACTTGGTAGCTCAAGGCTGTGTTCCACAATGTCATGGCTATTCTGCATAGGGGATAAGAATGTGTACCCCCTGCTTCTTTATGTACCACATGACAATGGTGTTGACTTGTCTTTACCATTAGTTGTCCTGGAAGAATGTGGTCCTTGAAGGCTGTCAGGGCATTCTGTACAGCTAACATTTCCTTTTGATTTATGTGCAGGTGCATTTGATTTGGGTTCCATTTGCCCTAAATGCACTTCCCTGCCAGGTGAGCCCCCCATGCATAGTCTGATGCATCTGTTGTTAAAATCACACACACAAGGGTCTATTTCAAATATATGAAATTTTACTTACCAGAAAAATGATCGAGATAAAAACACTGAACTTGCATTTACATGAACACTCACAGTTTCACCAGGGAAAGGAGGCAGTTGGCCAACATGGACAAAAAAAAAATCGAAGCATATCAAACCCACCCAAGTAAGGGGTTTTGCCCCCCCAATGTAGGAGGCTGCACCTCCCTACACCCCCATTAACTAAATATACCAACTTAGAGATCACATTATAGTTGGAAAATGAGAAACTCCCAAATGCTGACCAACTGCCTCCTTTCCCTGGTGAAAATATCGGTGTTGCTTGTTCCTTTTAATGCAAGTTCGATGTTTTTACTGCTGTATATCTATCTATCTATCTATATATATATATATATATATATATATATATATATATATATATATATATATATATATATATATACTGTCCTGCAATGTTGCTCTAAAATATTTCCTGTGATTCTGAGCTCTGCAGTTACTGTGTTGTTTGAGTATTGTCTTGTTCTTTTATTTTTTATTATTAAATATATTTAAACCTATCTTTGTGGCTGATATCTGTGAGACATATTTAAGCTCTTACAGTACTTGCATATGTATTTGCCAACACTGTACAAGCCATTCCTATATAGTCTTTCAAGTCTTGGTCACACTTACCATTTTGATAATAGTAACATTACACAGTAGGATTGGTCACCGTTTGGGAAGGACCTAAAAGTAGCTGATAAGGGGATGCTCTTCGTGTTTCACTGCTGCAGTCATTACATTTGGGTTATCTGCTTTGCAGTAGCCCTCAGTCGGCCTGATTAACAAAGCCTTGGGTCCTGCTTTGGTTGCTGTCCCTTCTTCCATGACGTCAGGTCATCAGGGGTATAAAACATGCAGCCGACGCCATTACATCAGTCTTTCTTGTCGTGCGGTGTCCAAAGCAGAAGCAGTTCACAAGTGCCAGTTGGCCGACTCCTGAAATTTTCATTTTCGAATTTCAGAACCGAAGTCTTCAACTAAAGCTACGTACCCCATTAGGGAAACGTTTTCTTTCTCCTTACCGATGTCAGTAAAAGTTAATAATTGCATTACTTGTGGAAAGCAAATACCTCACAAAGATTTTAATTCGTACTGCATTCTTTGCCTAGGCCCTGACCACAATGTGCCTTGCTGTCAGTTTTGTGCTCTATTTAAACCGCGCACTATCTGTCGTTGGTATATTTTCACTTCTAAATATTTCGGTTCTCAGTTTAATTATCCAGAAATGTCATCGGTTAGCCTTCCGATTACCGGGATTCTGAAAAATGCAAAGATAAAGACAGAGACAGGCCGCCGAGGTCCAAAGCTGCCAACGACACTTCTCCTAAGCCAGTCGCCAGTTCACCACTACACAGCGATGCGCTTTTGCAGCCCCTGATACCCGCTACTTCTGACTCGCAGGCCTCTACTGAGACCCATTCGGAGTCCGATATGCCATGAGATGCTTCACCTGTGGAACCTGTGGATGTCTCTACCTTGGATGGGTCCAAAGCCGCTGTGCAGGCACCGGCTTCTGAGGGTGTATTCAGGCCTACGGACTTGTATATTTAACCGACACCTCCTTATTCATTTAGGCCAAATTCTCAAACCATGCCTAAGAAACCGACAACCAGGCCGCATGCTCAGGCCTCTGTGCCTAAAAAACAAATTATAAGAATGGCTGAAGATCTTATAACTCTAATCAGGGGAAGCCAACCTCCCCCTTCTAAGAGACCTAGAGCTGAAGTTGTTTATGAATCTTCTGAACAGGATTCTGATTTTTCTGACTCTTATGATCTAGATTTGCCCTTATCTACTTATGAGGATTCTGAAGCAGAAGACTCTATTCCCCTCTGCTTCCCCTCCAGAGGATTTTTCTTTTGGTGAAACCTTACATACTGTAAGGGAGCATTTCCTCTGTGAAAGCCAGGATTTTTCTGATTTTAAAAAGAGGCTTAGGGATTTCTTACTCCTGCCTCAGCATAGGCCTTTAGCTATACCTCCTGTACTAGACATTGTTGATGATGCCTTTTCTGAATCTAGTTTGATCCCGGATTCTTTGCCTCCTGCTCCCAGAAAACCTGACAGATATTACAGGGTTCCTGATTCTCACAAGTTCCTTTTTAAAAATCCTATTGCAGATCCAGAGACTGTTTCACAGGGACCTAAGGGCATTAAGGCTACTACAACTAAAAACGCTACTCCCTCAGATAGAGACTCCAGGGCACAGGATAGATGGTGGTAAAAAAGTTTACACTTCTGCAACCTTGGCCATTAGGGTTTTATACTGCCGGTTTCATATTTTAAAATATCAACAACAGGTTATTGGATTGCTTAAACAGAAAATGATGTTAATGCCTGAGTGTGCTGAAAATAAAGAATTACAGGATTTAATGCATTCTGCTGAACAGGTTGGAAAACATAATTTGCAATGTGGATTTGATTCATTAGAGGCCTCTTGCTGGGCTGCTGTTACTGGGTCTGTGATCAGAAGGCATGCTTTGTGTAAGGAGCAATCTTTGCCAGATCATGTTAAAGCTAAATTGTTGGATGCTCCCTTAAATCAGGACCGCCTGTTTGGCAACAAGGCTGAGGAAGTCCTTAAAAGGTGGAAGATACAGCTAAATCTATGCAAACTGTTAAAGATTTCTTACAAGTTCAACCTACTAGATTTAGTAGGCATTGGCCCTTTAAAAATTGGTTCTTTCCAGCCCCCATCCATGTCTTCTCAAGCTAAACCCAGACACAGCAGAAACCCCAAGGGACACACAAGACTAGGCAGTGGGGGGTTTCCGCACCCAAACCTGGGAGCAGCAAGACTCCCCCCTATAGAAAACCGTCTCAATGACTTGCTTTTAAGACTTCCAAGCACTTCCCAACTGAATGCTCCTTTAGGTGGAAAGATTGGTCTGCAGGCCAAAAACTCATTACCCAGGACAAATGGGTTCTAAATATAGTGTCCCTAGGATACAGATTTCATTTCCACACGTTACCAACATCAAGCGGGTGGCCAGATCTACCCCCAAATCAGTGGGAAGAGGCCCAGAATAAGGTACTCTCTCTCTTAAACATGGGGGCTATTCAGTTGGTACAAGAAGAGGAAAAGGGACAAGGTTTCTATTTGAGACTTTTCCTGGTACCCAGAAAAGGCAATACATGGCGTCCTATCCTGGACCTTTCCATTCTAAACACCTTTCTGGTGATTCCAAAATTCAAAATGCTGGCTCTTCACCAGCTGCTTCCTATGCTAGGCAAGGATGCATGGTTGGCAACACTGGACTTAAAAGAAGCATACCTGCACATCCCTATCAGGGAGTCTTGCAGAAGATACCTACGCTTTAAAGCAGGCTACATGCACTATCAGTTCTCTGCACTGCCCTTTGGCTTATCTACTGTGCCCAGGGTATTCACAAAATGCCTAGCTCCAGTCATTGCATTTTGCAGGCAAAGAAATATTCAAATATACCCATACCTGGACGATTGTCTAATTCAGGCAGAAAGCAAGGACATTCTCTTCAATCATCTGGCCTTTGTTCAAAGGGTACTGACTTGTTTGGGGTTCACCATAAATGAAAAGAAATCCCACTTGGTACCCTGTCAACAAATTATATTCCTGGGAGCAAGCTTGAATACAGCTTCCCAGATGGCTTTCCTCATGCCAGAGAAATGGATACATTTGACAACTTACTTCAAACATGTGGCCACAAAAACCCAGCTATCTGTAAGGCAAATACTGCAAACCTTGGGGTATATGGCCTCATGCATTCTTCTAGTTCCATATGCATGGCTGCAAATGAGGAAACTACAATGGTATCTCAAAAGATATATACACACACACACACACACACACACACACACACACACACACACACACACACACACACACACACACACACCAGCCTATTGATTTGCAACTAATTTTTATCCACTGAAGACTATGGTCAAGCTACCATACAAAAAAAGTTTCTGCAAGCTCTGATTTATTGTTGTGTGTACTTCATACTTCTCAACCTTTTAGTGCAAGAAATCTGGACAAAGCCTGACATAATGGGGGGAATAGGCCCAAAAAATAGGGACAGATTTTAAATATTGCTCCTATCGATTTAGAAAGTTGCTAGAATAACAGGGTTTGTGTTAGCATACATTTTATGAAGGATTTGAAGTCTGAAACTCAAATGCATGTCATTATTTTATAGGTTCATAAGTGCTTACTAGGCTAATGACCACAAGAGCCTTTTTAAGCCTAGCCATGCATTCCAAATCTCTGACAAGTTCTGATACCCTTGAAAAATGTAAACAGGGGCTTAGAAGATGAAACATTTACAAGCTAGGGCCTGGAAGATGAACCATTTACAGGCTGCCTGTGTCGGTTAGAGGCACGAGTGCCAAATCAGGGATGAATTTCCTGTTCCCATCCAATTGTCCAGGCTGCACTTGAACTGGGTTGGGGAGGAACTCTACTTCACATGGATGGGGACCCTGTTCCAAAGACGGGGTAATCTCTGGGATACATACCTGTCTCTCTAGCAGGACCTATTTATATCACAGGCAAGGTTGATTGGGGGTCTAACAATGCCCTGTATGTCAGGCATAGATCTAACCTCAAAAGCCTGTAGCAGAAAGAATACAGGAACAGAGCCTTGAGGCAGTTTTCATAGGACATTTTACTTAAGCCCTGTACTTTTTTAGTGAGGAACCTCTGTGGACGTTCCAGTTGTTGGATATGCCTGGTTAGGTACATACCAAAGGGGGGCATTGTACTCAACGATAGGTCTGATGATAGATGATGATGATGATGATGATGTCGCTTCAGTCATCAGATTATCCCAATATTTTGCCAACAAAACAGAAATTTTATTTGGAGCAGACCAAAAATATGAGGCAAAAATCTGGGCATTCTGTGAAAATCTGGACAGTTCAAAGGTATGGTGTGCTTTAGTAATAAATCTAAAATAGGCAGTGCTTACAGAACAGGGCGCAGATTTGGTCTGTTCAGAATTTAATCAATGCTCTGAACGTGACATTACAGGAAGTTGAACGTGAATACTAAATCTGACACTACTGACAATGAGACAGGCTGTACAAGCCAATGATTCATTAGAGAGAATGCATCTCTTCCCCAAGATTTACCAGTCTCAGGTGTGATTATATCACCTGGATGGTACATGAATATCCTCCTGAATGTGACAGGGCAAGGGATTTTCCAACGTTATTGGACTGATCTTAGGTACAGTCTTTCAATATATGTATGTCCCACTGTATGCATCCTACCACTAATTTTAGGCACTTCATCTCTATCTCTTCTAGCGTCCTCAACTGTATGAATAGCATAGAACTGAACCCTGTCGCACACCCATTCCCACTGTGAACCCCTCTGAGGCCAAGCACTGTCCATACTTGAGTCATCTGGACCGTGTACAAAGCCTGCACTAACTCTACCAAACTTCAAACAACTCAGGACTGCCCAAATCAGCTTTCTTGGGATCTTGTGATATGCTTTCTCCAAGTCTAGGAATGGCTAGTTGGACTCTTTCCTCATCTCAAGCATCATCTCAACTAATTGTGATGGGGGAAAGCCTTCAGAAGATGGGGAGGGATGCCAGCAGAATTAGTGGCAGACTCATGGCAATTACACTCCAGTGTATTGATCGAACACTATTCATAATTTCAGCCTATGCCCACAGCAAGGTTGTTATACTAATATAGCAGTTGCAGGACCTACTAGATAATGCAGGACAACATGAATTGGGGTTGAAAATGGGTAACTGCATGCACATATTGGGACAGACAAAACAGGATATCAGGACTGCCAGGATTTACATGGGTGGGGAAACACGGATAAAGGAGGAGAGGCCATTCTATCTGGCAAATGGCTTAATGATGACCAATGCATGATTCAGCAAAAAGGTCAGTCACAAGATCACACATAAAAGTGGGAGCACTGGGGCAGAATCAGTGCTTGTGTGCTTGCAAAGTCATCTCCAGTGAAACAGTCAGCCGAAGCATAAACCAGTGCTTGCCACAATCAGCTGCAAGCAGTGGTCAGAGTGAGAAGGCTCTAAAGTTAACTGAGATTAGGCTGAAGACCTGGAGGTTGACAGGAGAGAAAGCACAAGATTTCAAGGAATTACTCAGGGCTCTAGCACCTCAGGAAGAGGAAACAGGTGGAGTTGAAGAATGGCAGCATCTCAAAACAGCATGTGTGAGGACTACAGAACAGACATGCAGCCAAGCCAGGTTATAGACATCAGGTACATAATGAAAGCTTCTGGTGGAATGCAGACATCCAGAAAGTCATCAAAAGAAAGGAAGACCACAGGAAAAAGTGGGAGATAGAAAAGACAGACCAGGCTATGAAGGTATACTGGTTGGCTAATAAAAAGGCTAAGAGAGCAGATGTGATAGCAATGAACAAGGCAACAGAGGCACTCTACCAGCTTCTGGAAAGTGATTTAGTGGATGGCACAAAAAATCTATCAGGTTGCAAGGCAAAGACGGAAAGATAAAGAAGTCAGATACCCTTCATAAGGGATGTCAGCAACTGTTTACCTTGAAAATGTTGAAATATTTCCATTCGAAACTTGAAATTTGTGAAGGAATAGGCTGTCCAGGTTCCGAAACAATGAATGGAGCATTGGTCAAATACACTTTAGTGAATGCCAATGTGCATTCACACATCTGAGATCAATGTTTTGATTGGAGATTGCACTACAGTGGGGATTGGGAAACGTACCCTTTTCCTCACGGTCATTTGATCTCGGAGTCTGTATATGTCAACCTGGTAATGTTGAAAATGTGTAAGTGTAACATTTGATATTACTAGTGTCAACAATTGGTGTTGAATATATTTTTAATTTCGACATGTAGGTTCGGTATTGTGGCTATTCAAACAGATGCCTTTCAACATTTTCAAGGTAAGCCATCATCAACAGCCTGCTCACCAGATTCACAGGACATCAAAGGCAGATGAAAGGAGTATTTCCAACACTTTTGAATGAAGAAAACCCAACAGAAGCTGTACTGTCCCAGACACAACCTATGGTGAAAGAAGAGTAGGAGTCAACCCAAGAAGAAGTAGGAAAAGCACTAAAGCTGCAGACTCAGATGAGGTCTCAGCTGATATGATCAAGATGTTGGTTGAGATATAGGAGAAATAGCTTTTAGGGGTACTCATAGCATTATGGAGAGAAATGCATCTCCCAAACAAATGGAGAACAAGCATGCTAGTGTACAAGAACAAAGGGGACATCCACAACTACCTCACTGGCATTTTTATCTGCCAAGGTAACCCAGTATGGGCCACTTTTCAAATGCTAAGGCCCCCCTGTCTCTGTTCCTGTGACACCTGATAAGCTGAGTATATCTTGAGAAAAAAAGCCTTTAGCTGTCACACAAAGTAGGATTTCAGGCTTTTTCACTCCAACAATGAAGGAGAGGTTAGTACCTGAAGCCAAAATCAACAGTAAATTCAAAGCCAATCACAATATCACATGACATTCAAACCGAATCAAAGAGGTTGAAAATCCACCTCATCTATGCACAATCTAAGAGATGGTGGGTGGCTGCTGCCACTGAGGCAGTGAGGAATTTGACCATCTACTGTTACAGGTAAGTAGAACTTACGGAACTGTACTATGTTCATTATTCTCACTCCCTCAATGGCACTTTGGATAGATTTCCAAAGCTTACCCTACCTGGAAGATGGGAGGATAAGGATCAAGCAGCTCTAGAGAATGGTCCTAGCAAAGCTTGCTCTGGACCAGAAAAAGGAATCCAGCTTGAAGTGCTTTGTGAAGGAATGAACATTGAACCAGGTTACTGTCTCAAGAATGCGTTAGGGTCCAACACTTTCCTGAAAGCCATCAAGAAGGATAAGGCCCTAGTTGTTTGAACCTTAACCTTGCTTGGAAGGGATTTACCATGATGGCAGCAACAGAAAACAATAGCAAAGGACAACCATCATGCAATAGTTGTACAGACACAGGTTGACCTTTCTCAGCCACTGTGAAGGAGGCAAACAGCTGTTCAGCATTTCCAAAGAGTTTTGCTCTGTAAAGACAGCACCTGATTTGTCTATACACATCCAAGGTATGTAAAATCCTTATTCTCTCATTTTTTGGATCAGGATAGAACACTGGGAAGTTGATGGCTTGATTCAAGGTAATTTAAGAAACTTTTTTTTTAAACACTTTTATTGAATTATCACTTGTGACATAGGTGAACTTACATTTACATAAACGTAATCAAACCCTATCAACAAGTTCACATTTACAAATATTATATGCCACATATAGTACTCTTTACAATATAATCAATCCAAGATTACATCAGTTGTTCAGTTCCTGACTTCTCAAACCTCATTCCTCCTCCAAAACATTTTCTGCATGTATTTTTCCCACAATTTCCATTTTTTCTATGTAACTTACTCCTACCCTTTTCTAGAGATTCCATTTCCTGTTCTTTTATTTTTGTTACAATATTCTCTACTTCAAGTATGGCTGGTTTAGACTTTGACTTCCATTTTCTAGTAATTGCCTTTCCAGCAGCCACCAGAATTAAACGTAACAAGGCCTTACTATGTCTAGGCAATTTAGATCTTGTGTCCCAGCTTAAAAATAATCTCCTTAGTGACACTCATTTGCTCACCTGGCATTCCTGCTAGAGTACTCTGTAGGGAATTTTTTAAATCTGCCAACTCATTACACTCCAAAAACATTTGCTCCCAGGTACATCTTTCTTCATTTGCCATCTACCCAAGGAAAAATTATTTTGAAGTCTGCTTGGGGTATTACAGTACCTATGCAAACACTTCCAGGAAAAAAATCGTAAATTTGCTACACATTGGTGCATATTTGGAAGCCATACATATGCCCTCCCATTGTTTCTTTGTAAATTGCTTATCTACTCTCTCTTCCCAATCTTTTCTGGCCTCCTCTGATTAGTTCCTATAGTTATCATGCAATATTATATAGGATGTACTAATTATCCCTTTTTAACAGCAGTTTCTGTTCTAGATTCAACTAAAAACTCAACCAGTGCAGGTCTTTCAAAAGGATTCTTCTATCAGTTTCTTTTTACTTATAATCGGATATCAATCCTTGACAGAGAAGGCAGTCACTGGCCTGCAGTCCAAATGTCTTCTAGGCCTCTTCCCATTCTATTTTTCCTTCTCTAATCATTTGTTCCTAATATCTTGGTTCCTTTGCTATACTCTGTACCCCTAACTGTAGTCATCCATATTAGCAGAATCTCCTTTCTCTGTTCCCATATTGGCTTAGTTCTTAGTATACTTTCTGGTACTTTAATATAATATTCTGTATAACTACGGTTATCCTCCTTAAGGATCTGCATCCAAATTTTTACTCTTTCCTTATTTCTTGAATTTTCCTCTGCTTCATCATCATTCCTTTCTACTTTGAATTGTAGCTTTCTGCTTGTGTTATGTAATAACAGCCTTACCTGTGTAGCTCTAAAATATCCCTTCAAATCAGGTAATCCTAAACTTCTTTGTTCTATTGGAAGGATCAACTTATTCCACTTGACTCTTGCCCTCTTCCCCTCATAGACAAAATCTTTCAACTCTTTTATCAGTTACTATTCACAACAATTTTTCTGGTTGATAGGAATGCACCTACCTGTGTATAAAACTATAGAGACTAATAACATTTTTACTGCTTGTATCTTGCTACCCATATCCACAGGCAACAGCCTCCAGTTTCTAAATGTTTATCTTTTGCTTCTTCTCTTCCCACATATCCTTAGCTGCCATAACAACATCGTTTTACCCATACTCCTACATACTTCATTTTACCATGTCCCCATAATATGAATATTGCTGAACTAATTCATGAGTGGGTAAACAGCAGGTTTGCAGCTACAGCCTTTGTTTTATATTCATTAATTGTATAGCCTGAAAAAAACAGAACTAAGAATGTTCCACAACACTAAGATGGCCTTTTCTGGTTCTGTCAGGTACAAAATAATCTTGTCAGCAAATAAAGCCAACTTTTATTGAATACCATACCACCTGTATCCTTGAATTTCTGAGTCTCTTAGTTTTTTGCCTTTTTTAAATAAAATGCAAATAACAAAGGGGAAAGAGGACAGTGCTATCTGGTTCCTCTGTTCAGACACAGCTTATCAGAGAGGAACTCTCATACTTCAATTTTTGCCTATGATCCCTCATACATCCATTTATTTAACATTATTGGATCAAGAATTGCAAATGCTTCCACTGCCCTAGTCATAAAAGCTGTTAAAGGTCTTCTCTGCGTCAAGACCCACCAACAACAGTGGTTATTCTGTAATGCTTTAACCTTTGTCAACCCCTCTAAACAATTCTAGTTACGTCTTAGCCATCTCTCTTTTTCTTTTATTTCTATACTATTTTGAAACTCTACTTTCATTTTATCTCACTCACTAGCTGTAACTTATTGAGTACTTTCTATCTCCTCTAATAATTCTCAAATAACTTCCCATACCCATCCCTTAAATTCCTCTCTTTTGAACAGGTAAGTGTGGAAGCTTTGGTGGCTCATCTTTACTTCATTATCCTGCATTTTTATCTTTGTAATTATTAGTGTGGTGCATGATCTGAAACAGTCAGTATCCCCTTACTACAACAAATCTACCATTATCATCTTTTCTACCTCTTCTATCACTACTGGAGCCCCCCTAACAATTGGTATAATTATCAAATTCACATTCTAATTACTTTCCAAGTTTGTCCCTTTAACATTGCTATTTGCACTCTACATTTCTTAATATAATTAAATATTATTTCCTTTTTGTCTATACCTGTGAAGCCTTCACATTCCAAGATAATATGGAAAGTGCCACCATTATGATAGGAAGTCATTATTCCCACCTATTATATATGGCAGCTTTATTAAATGTCTATATCTAGCATTTGTGATACTTGCACCCACTAGTGTTTGGCAGGTTGATCCTTTATTCAATTTTTTCTTATCATTAATATTGGAACATAATGTCACATTTTACAAGACTTTTAGTTTTAAATGAAAACCCTCAAAAAAATCACAAAAAAAGACAAAAACCCACACCAATAACTTGTTAATTTGTTAAAAACACACAAAACAATGTAAATCTTCAAATAATGATGTTTTACCCTCCTAACAGGTACAAATGTTCCAAACAGACAGCTGCAAATATAGGCTTTAATTAACCTAAGGGTGCGGTTATCCATGTTAAAACGAATGCGATTGCCTCTACTTCTATTTATACTAATTGGTGTCTGTTATTTTTTTATCTTTATTTCCCTCCCAGACGTGAAAAACAACGTGCATGCTTTCAGAAAACATTAACTTTTAACCTTTTAAAAATGAAGGTGTTGGGTCCAACACTTATTTAAATACCACTGAATTTTTCTCATGTGTAGTCTGCTAGTGTTATCATGAAGATCACTGAGGCCATGAGGTCTAAAATTTTGAGTAAAGCTCTTGCTGAAGTCCCATCTAGGAGACATAAATCCAAGAAAATACCTGATAAATCAGAACTTTGTCTTCAGGCAGGAAAATCATCCTTTTTACTTTGTCTATCCAGCACGCTATGAAAACAATTCACAGAGAAGGTGTGAGAGAAGGACATTTGAAGGTTCAATTTGAAGCCCAATGGAAAGGAGGGATGGGGACCTTGTCAGAGAGTTCTAAGCACCTGGATACAGAATCTACACAAATCAGCAAGTCACCTAAATAAGGAAAAATATGTATGCCTAGGTTCTGCAATAGGCAATCAGTGGTGCCACACGCTTTGTAAACACTAAAGGTGTAGTAGACAGCCTAAATGATAATGCAGAAAACTGATCATGTAAGCCAGACACAGCAACATTTCCTGAAATTGGGAGCAATAGGAATGTGATGAAAAGTGTCCTCAAGATCTAGAGTAACCATGAAACAGCTGGTCCAGAACAACATTAGGAAAGACTGTATGATGAGTACTTAGAATTTTGGAACTATTACTATGGTGTTTAGAAAGGACAAATCTAGGATGGGTCTAAGTGCTCCTTTTGGGACCAAAAAGACTCTGGAGTAAAATCCTTTGCCTCTGTGTATCACAGGCACTAGTACAATTACACTTGCTTCTACCATGTGATGTAGTAATGGAGGAAGCATCATCATCAGGTCTGGTGAGTTTGGGAAATTCCTCTGAAAGGAAGAGAATTTTCTATCCACTATTAAGATCATCATCTCCAAATTATTCTCACAACTCATTTGTCTGAGACTATTTGCAGTCAGGCTGCAGGAATGAGAGACGGACTGGAGGAAGACAGAAGAGAAGGAAGGGTGGGGGGTGCTCTGTGACTCAGCAAAGTCATTACTTTGTAGGGGGTAATCCTTTTCTGGAAAAGAAACCTTCTTGTTTGGATTTGTAAAATTATTTTCCTCTGCCATTTTCTTTTTTGATCCCTGACTTTTGTTTGTCTGGGATTTTTGTTTGTTTGTTCTTCCACTTGAAGGAAGATGCTTTGTTTGGATATAGCTTTAGGTACATGAAACATCCTGGATACCCAATGCATTAATTTGTCTCTGTCATACCACTGTTTGAGATCTGTGTAACAGAGGGCCCAAACACTAATACAGAATGTAAAGGTACATTCAAAATTTCTGAGTTTAAATCATCACAGAAGTTCTGAATACATAACCAAGAAAACTATCTGAAAACAACAGAAGCAGCAACATTTCTCAAGACTGCACCTGCCCATTCAAGAACACCTCTCAAAGCATATTTCAAAACTTGAGTCAAGTTAGAAACAAATTCACTCATAAAAGACTTTTACTCTGCAGGTAAGGATGCAACAAAATCATCCAAACTACACAGACACTGTAAAATAGATTTCCAAATATAGCTTTGATAATTAAACATTCTAAAGGCTAGATTAGTAGAAAGAGACATCCTTTAGCCCATTTTTATTTTAACAGGCAGCTGTGGAGACCACAACTGTGTCCGCAGTCAAATGACGAGAGAGACCTGTCACATTTGAGGAGACCCTATGTTTTCTCTGAGCTTTTTTATGGACTACTGGAGTAGATACTGAAGTCCAGCAGGCAGCTTTACAAACATCTTCTAAGGCTGTTAAGACAGGGCGAATAACCACAGAATAGGGTATTTCGTCTTTATCATATCATATATCCTGCCTAGCTCTGGGGTAGTTTTCACCTGCTCCTAAACAAAAACATCATTAAATCTAAGAATCATCAGAGGAAATGTAAACACTCGTATGGACTTTAGGTTAGGTTTACCTTCCAAAGAATCAGTGTGACTGGACTTAGTGTCAAGTCTCTAGTCAAACAAACACTAGAGCCATGGATGGGAGCACAACCACCAGAATTATGTGTCTGAGAACACTTTTAGCCAAGGAACTCACATCAGCCTTATAAAAAGCTATAATCTGATTATCAGCTGTATGATGAAGCTTCTGTTTCTTTTTCTTGTGAGTTTCACTACTAGATAAAATATCTGGGAACAGAGTAGTATGTCTTGCTAGGTATCTCTTAGCTCACACGACTCCTGCACCTAAAGGGTTTTGTTCTACCATACCTACGCCAGGTATTGGAACACCCCTGGAGCATGTGTCAAACCCCTGTTCCATACTAATCAGCAAAGTTACACTAGAAGATGGTGCAAAAGGTAGTGGTCTACTAACCGTAGGCTAAGGCATATTTTTATTTTGTTTTTTTCTTTTTAGATGTAACAAGGTTTGATGGGGAGTGGTACAACATAAGAGTTAGGATCCATCAAGTCAGGGGGAAACAATACCAGACAGAATAATAAACTGACTGTACTGGATAATGTATCAAAATAAGCACTTAAAGTTTCTAGTAATAAGAGTGTTCTCATACAACTGAACTCTACCAAACTGTGCTATTATCACACAGTATGAAATGTGTTCAGAATTATTTTACAACTGACAGAGGTTAAAGAATTTCCAGAACACAAAGTCCAAACACCAAAGCAAACAATGTGCCAAACCAGTGTTAAAATTAGTTCCACATACTTTAACCATGCTAAACTCCCATAAAATAATGTTTAAAAGAAATTAAAGTGATACTTTTAGCCATAGACAGCAAAGGCTCCACAATACATTCAAATAGCTTCATTTGCTGTAAAATCATGATCCGATGTTAGAACAGCCATAGCAGAATCGTACATGTAATGAATATACAAATGCTGAAAAAAATTCCAGTTCTGCAATATTTTCCTGTCAAAAAATAATAAAGCAGAGCAACAACAGGAAAGACAGGTCTCTAGTATCTAATACCACAGAAACACAGTGCACCGCTGAGAGAAATACTTAAAAATGTTTTCTCAGAAACAACAAAAACAAACATCTGTCACAGACAAAAGACAAAAATACTGTTAGAAGCAGGAATTACTGTAAACACTGACAGAAATAAATATTAAATATTTTTAAACAAACATAAAAACAGAAAAGGAATAATAAATCTAATAATAAAATGAGAGGAAGGGGACCTCAAATGGAGCTTATCTGAGAAGCAACCTGGAAAAATCAGCAGTGGCTCCTGTTAAGTAGTCGGAGGACTTTCTTCTTTGGATGGCAGAAAAAGACCAAACTCACACATCCAGTGACTGCTAAGTGCTTCCATTCTTGTGATATGTTCAGCTTTATAAGCTATCACAGGAAGAAAAAAGGAGGGGAGTTTGACCTTTTAAAAACTGGACAGTACTGGATTGCCTTGGCAAATAACTCAAAATTTTGCTGAAGCAGTGGAATGATGAACAAAGTGAGTGATATCACTGGATCCTGAATCCTGCTTGTGTTACTGAGCATGCACCTCAGGGAAGAACCTGATTCAAAAAAAAAAATGACTACTTAAATGATAGCCAATGGACAATACCCCTGTGCTGCTCCTGAAAAAGACAGTTCTGTCCTAGGCTGTTAGCAAGTATGTTGCACTATCTTCTGAATACCTGTACCCTTCACATAGATGCTAATTAGTACTTCAATATATGTTATTTGAGTATGAATTCCCAGCATGTCTCTTGTAGCTTAAGTTTCATGGGAAGAGAAGTTTACTGTTTCTCATGGTAAGTCTGTTTTCAATGCGAGACTGTTTTGATTTATTTAAAAATAGCTGTCAGATTTTTTTCTGTAAAAATTTAAATAAAAGCTTTAAATGAAATACAAATCTATTTGATAATTGCAAAAGTAAAGTTCTTGCACCCAATCTTATAATTTCTCGAATAACCTTCCCTCATAAAACTTCTTAATTCTTTATTACACTTGCTTCACTATATATCTTCCTTATCGCCTGCCTAGCACCCTGTGAAAAAAAAAATGTCTCAAATTTGTAATTTATCCTTTGTTGAACTGCTGAGTAAAAACAATGTTTATAAATTGGTTAGTTCAAAACTTTGAACTGTATAATGCTACTGTATGATGTTGCTATCCACTTTCTGTACAGAGGTTCTGCCTGAGCCTCCACTTCTCAATTTCTATACTTGTTAACAATGTGGTATTGACACATTTTCTTTTAATTGTATAACTCTACTTTAAGATGTTACTTTTCTTGTACTTTGGAGCTTTTCTCTCCGGGCCTCCACTGAAAAAGGGCTCAACACAGCCCAGTGGACTTTCCAGGTTAAAAAACTGGAAAAAAAGAAAGAAAAAACTATGCACACCAATAGGTTTGAATAGTGTTTATGGTAACTGGGGAGAGGCAGGAAAGTGATGGAATACTAATATGGCTGGCAGAGGCCAGATTCATTACTTTGCATGGGGCCTCATTTGTCCACAATCTGGCTCTGGATGTTGATGTTGCAACAATACAGCATTATTAACCATTTAAGCAGGTCAAATTTGTACTCAGTGATATCAAATGGGATAGTTATTCTTGATGACAGAAAAAACAGGAAGATGAAAAATGAGATGTAGGTGTGCTGCAAACATGTAAGCCCCCCCCCCACACCTAAAAAAGTATGCTTGTTTTCAGCAATATATTTGTGCTCAGTAGTAGAGTTTTTTGGCTGGCTGTGACTGATCTGAAACCATCTGGACATACAAGCTGATTTAAACATACTTTTTTGCACTTGCACTGTTTCAGTGATAGTTAACAAAACTGTACTGCATTTACTTATTTTCTTCATTGAATATTAATTGAATATTATGGTCTCTCTCTGCAATTTGGTTTCCCACCCTCCCTCTCTAGTGCTGTTGCAGGAGTTACCTGCCCCTGCTGTAAATTTGTGCTTGAACACTCCTCCCAGACCCATCTCATTTGCTCACGCAACTGAGTACAGTGAGATCATTTGGGAAGGACTACAACCTTGCTTCTTTGATTTCAGACACTCCTACCAGTCCCGTCTCATCAGCTCTATCTACTGTGTACAGAGAGAGCATTTGGGAAGGACAACCCCAGTAGTCTCTTAAGCTTGTTCTGCCCCCCCCCCTCTACTTAAAAAAAATTACACTTTTTTTCAGCTGCTCTTACTGTAACTGTGTTCTAATTTATTACCTTATTTTGCTGTTCTGTCTGCTCTTAAGTGTTCAAGTGCTCTTATTCTGCATTTATTACTGCTTGTTAGTAGCCTGATTAAATTTATCTGCTATTCTAAGCATCTTAGTTTTGGTTTGAGCATTTGTGCTTCAGGCCATTTATTTTATTTTTGTGGTCTACACTCTTGTGGACAAATCTTTATCAAAACCTGCTATCCATAAGTCCGTCACGTATTCAGAACACTATGTCTGGATAATTCCTACCAGTTTCACCTGCCAGCCTGGTAGACATGGACATACTGAGACAGTGTAGCAACTGCCTCATGTTCACAGCCAGTCCTCTTCTCCTGGCACATAATACTTCTACTTGTGAGAAATGCATCTATGTCGGTAACCTGGAATCCACGCTGTCTCACGCCAGTCAGTACTCCTGACAAAGAGGAGACTGCCAGCACAAACACCACATCACACAGCCAAGCACAAGACATACCCAACTATGCAGGGGTCCTCAATAAAAGCTTAACTGAACAACAGAGACCCCAAAACACATTCACAAACATTCCACACACAACACCAAACATATCACATACAGTAGACAACACACCACTGTCTCACAAACACAGCACACTAGGCATAACAATAAACCAACGAAGCCCATAAGGCATAACAACGAACCAAATATACTAGTTACCGGTGACTCCATAGTGAGACACACTGATGTTCCCCTCACCAAGCTCGACAAGGAGAAGGTCACGGTCAGTTGTCTGTCAGGTGCCAGAATATGCCACATCACACATGCACTTAAGTCTCTCCACAACAGATACAACTATGACTCTGTCATTGTCCATGTTGGTATGAATGACTTGAGACATACCTCCCTGGACTACATGGAGAGAGACATGATTGAGCTCTCAGAGTACGTGTCCCAGGCAGGTATAACCCTAGCCCTAAGCAGCATCCTACCTTCAAGAATGATACCACAATACCAGCAAAACATAACTGACATCAACAGTTGGCTTTGTTTCTGGTGTCTTTCCAAGGGGATCTAGTATCTGTCTGTCTGGGATGACATGGTTGATAGGCCTCAATGCTTTGCCAGAGATGGCCTCCACCTGTCACTCCTGGGGTTCCGGATCCTGGCCAAGGCTCTTGCCTTCCCTACTGTGCCTTTTTAGGCTATGTCCCAAAGACAAATCTTCCAACATAAAAGATCTGTCAAAAAGCAAATTGAAGGTCATGCTGCTTAAAGCTAGGAGCCTTAGCCTGAAAATGCACTCACTGGAGACTATCCTCACACTGGAAGATGCAGATGCCTGTGCGGTCACAGAAACTTGGTTCAGGGTTGTGGGCAGCACCCCTGCCTTACCAGGCTATACCTCATTCCACACTTTCAGTCCCCAAAATGAGGTCGGAAAGACTAAGGGTGGTGGAGTCTCTATCATCATCAAGGACAGGCTCACCTCCAGACTGGTTTGCCAGCATGACACACTGGAATTACTCCAGGTGCAACTGACAGTTGGGCAAGACACCCATCAAAGTTATAGCCAGCTATAGACCCCCCCCCATGACTCAGGACACCCACTACTCCTACCTGGGCCTACTTGACTTCATCAAGGTACCCCCCCCCTAACACACTGACCCTTGGTGACTTCAACTACCCCACCATAGACAGGGTGAACTATTCTGCACTAATGCACTCATCCAATGATTCTTTGACTTCATCAGTTCTAATGCACTACAGCAGCTCATCTCATCCCCCCACAAGGGGAAATATCATTATGGGTGACCGCTGCACCACTCCCATAGTATGTTCTTCCCTGGTGAGACCAAATAATCGGTCTGTCTCATTCGAAATCTCTATCCCACCCAACCCCCCCCCAGCTATAACCAGGCTAAACAAAATCTCAAAAGCAGACTACAACCTCCTAAGGGAGGGTATCAGTAGCTTCACACCACCACCCCCCTCAGAGGATGCAGAAAACTATATTGAAGAGTATGCCAATGCATTATACAAGCACCTGTACAACTGCATGGACTCAGCCATACGCAACATATCTAAAACCTGCACCTCAAGGAAACATAAACCTGTCTTGTTGGGCATCATCTATCAACAGACTTTACAACAAAAGGAAGAAACTGTTGTCAAAGAGTAAAAAGGAACAAATTCCAAATTGGAACTCCCTCCTCAGCCTCAACAGGCAAATTAGATCACAAGTAAAAACGTCCAAAGCCAATTATGAATTGAAACTAGCCTCCAAAACAAAGGGAAACCACAGAGCCTTCTTCAGTTACATCAGGAACCTCCATGGCAAAGCCCAGGTTTGTTCTGAATTAGTACTTAACGGTACCACTTACACTGATCCTGCTGACTTAGCCAACCTGCCAGCTGATAGGATCAGTGCAAACTTCTGCCACCTATCTCCCCCCAAAGGCCAATTCGACATCCCTGATAATTGTCGCACACCTCATGTCTCCACAGATCAAGTGTTAAAGGCCCTATCCAAGGCAAAGAACACAGCTTCCATCGGACCTGATAGTATCCCAGGCTGTATTCTGTACCATCTCCAACAAGAACTAGATTCGTCATTGAGAACCCTTATTCAACTACAGCCTAATTACAGTCTTCATTCTAGCAAAGTGGAGAACTGCCATTGTCATCCCCTTGCACAAAGGTGGTACCACTACTGACCCGGGAAACTGCTACCCCATTAGCTTAACAAGTCTGATCTCTAAAGCCATGGAGTGTATTACTATGGATCTCATAAACAAGGACATAGGCAATCTCCAAGCACTTGACCCCCACCAAATTCGGATTCATCAGGGGTAGATCTTGCCTGTTGAACCTGGTTGACTTCCTTGAGACAGTCAACAAGGCTCTGGATGAGGAAAAGTCAGTACATACAGCTTACCTTGACTTGGCCAAGACCTTTGACACAATCCCCCACTTGGGCATCATCGAAAAGCTAACACAACTTGGCATAAACCCTTATCTCGTCAGGTGGGTGGCCAACTGCAGACTCGTAACATAACATCAATCTGCAGCAACATGCGTAGTTCCGGAGACTTTATCACCATAAATGCAAATACAGGAAAGAAGGGAGAGGTTTTTATTTACTTAATGAGTAAAGAAAGAATAGTTGTGTAAGAACATACCATTACCTTAGATGTCCTTCTCTTCCATGTTGGAGTATTCATTACCATAGGGAGGTTGCTGCCTGCAATGCCGACATCTGGCTAGTATACCAAAGTCTTTGAAGCAGGAGGGTATGCGTGACATCCTATGTCAGAGCCATAAACCGACATAGGCCATAAATGTGATGTGAGAATAGGAGGACATCTAGTATTTTGCAGGCACTTATTAATCAATTATCTAGAAACTAATGAAAATATAAATACAATACATCTATCTAGTCATCCATCTATCTCAAAAGACAGTTTAAAATGGCCACTCAAGCTCTATAATTCTGGGAAATGGAAAAAAAATGGAGTGCCCTGATAAAACCTATGCAAATAAAGAGAGTAGATTCAAACTCCACAATGACAGTAACTGGATATCTGAACTGAAATACAGACCACTGAGACACCATGCTGCCTATGTATTTCACTATGAAAAAAAACAAAAGAAAGACAGCTAGAGAGAAACTAGAACAGCTTAATATTTATTACAAAGAACAAAGTAGGCAGAAGGAGATGCATAAGAATGTAAGAAAGTAACTACCTCAGGGATCCAGGGAATTTAAGTGGGTATCCATTTTAAAAATGGAAAACCGACAGGATGAAATCTTGAGTTACATGACAGATTTGTTAAGGTAGCTATAATGGCAATTTCTCAGAAAGAGTAGTGAATGACTTTAAATGAGGTAACAAAATCCAGTAATGTGTCTGACGGACAAACAACAGTTCTCAGGTGTCAGATGAAAAAACCTCAGAAATGAACCTTTTAGTTAATGTGGTGTACTGAGCTGAACATATATGCTCCATAAAAGCAAGTCCTCACACATCAATATATAAATTGGCTATGCATGTATATTGTGATCAGTATTTATTACTTAATAATGTGGTTTCACGGTGTGTTGTAGTCTTCCATGAAACTCACAAGTAAATAACATAAAAGGAATGACACTTCTAATGGCTAAGTTTGGAAGAATCAACATTTAAACCAGGAATTGCTCTGAATACATAGAATGAATCAAACTTTTTTTGTGATGGCACTTCCTTTGGAGAAGCAAGTGGTAGCAGTACTCAGTGTTATGGAAGTATCCACATATTACTTTGTAGCCTAAGGAAAAATTCTATGTGAATCGGTTAAAATGTTAAGAATAAATAAGAAGTTATGTACCTACCATAACGTTCCATGTTAGTTGTCTTCTCTCCCCTTCTTTCTTGCTGGATGGGTTCGGAGCCAATCCTCGGCTCCGACTCGGCACTTGCTAAGCTCGAGAGCTAATTTTACCAGCTCGAGGCAACCCTATATCCCATGATTCAAGGCGGAGACTACCCAGATTTCGTTTGGTAGCTAAGGAAATAGGAATATATTCTTCCAACTGTAGAGGAGGAAGAAAAAGTAACAATACTAAATAACAATCATAAACATCATAATCCTCTAGAAAGGATCAACCTAATCTAGTGACACTAGAAGCTGAATAGCTAGAAAAGGGATAAAACCTCTTAATAGAAGAGGCATAATCTTCTCGGTCTGACCAGGCTAGGGGGATGGAGGGCGGGACGCAAGAAAGAAGGCGAGAGAAGACAACTAACATGGAACGTTATGGTAGGTACATAACTTCTTAATGTTAAGTTGTCAATCTCGCCTTCATTCTTGCTGCATGGGACCGCGTCCCTAGCACCTCTATCCTGGGTGGCTCAATGGAACAGACTCTTGAGAACGGTGGAACCAAAATTCGCTCTGTCTCTGGAGGCCAAGTCTAATTTGTAATGTGAAACAAAGGTATGAGGAGAGGCCCATGTGGCTGCTGCACAAATAGTG